>NW_027504956.1:0-101930 GCF_021521415.1 Bidens hawaiensis
AAGTTGGTGAGAATGGTGATTGGGTGGCCCTGGAAATATCGTCTTAACCTGCGTGAAGCGTGTATAAGTGCTAAGACCAATTTTTCGAGGGTAGAGTACCGGGTTTCTACGTCTGTTAGTACACGGCTAACATAATAGATTGGCATCTGGATGCCCTTTCGTTCTACTAGCAAGACTGCCCCGGTTGCTCTATCTGTTGCGGAAAGGTATAGGATTAACTCCTCTCCCGCTTGTGGTGCTGTAAGCGTTGGAAGTTCGATCAGGCGTGACCGAATCTCCTGAAAAGCTGCTTCCGCTTCTGGTGTCCAGCGGAAGTGCGTTTTCTTCAGGCAGTTTCTCAGTGTTGACACGAAAGGAAACGACTTATCCGCATGGTTTGCCAAGAAGCGATTAAGTGCGACTAGTCGCCCATTCAGTGTCTGAGCCTGTTTGATGGTGGTAGGTGATTCCATTTTAACAATGGCTTCGACCTTTTCAGGGTTCGCTCTAAAGCCATCTTTAGTAACAATGACTCCCAAGAACTTCCCTTCTTCCATCCCAAATGAACACTTGCTCGGGTTGAGCTTCATGTTTATCTTTCGGAGCGTGTTGAAAGTTTCTTCAATGTCTTTCAACATCGCCTCAGGCTCGAGGCTTTTGATGACCAAATCATCCATATAGACTTCCAAGTTTCTCCCGATTTGGGCATGAAACTCTTTGTCCATTAGTCGTTGGTACGTGGACCCTGCATTCTTAAGTCCGAATGGCATCATTTTATAACAAAATGTACCATCGGGCGTCCGAAATGCGGTTTTGTCCTGGTCATCAATGGCCATGTGGATTTGGTGGTACCCCTTATACGCATCCAAGAAGCATTTAAGGCGAAATGGCGCCAACGAATCCACTTTGAGATCAATTTCTGGTAACGGATAACAATCTTTGGGGCATGCTTTGTTCAAATCTTTGAAATCTATGCACATGCGCCATTGTTTGTCATTCTTCGGTACCATTACGGGATTTGCAACCCATGTTTGATATCTACTAACGCGTACGATGCCTGCGTCAAGGAGTTCCTTGACTTGGGTTCTACACGCGTTAGTTTGTTCAGGCCCCATTACCCTGCGCTTTTGTACGATTGGCGTAACAGCCGGATCGCATTTGAGCTTATGCTCCGCCTTACTTCGGGGTACACCAGTCATGTCAGCTGGTGTCCACGCAAAGATGTCAGCGTTTTTCTGCAGTAAGCGCTTGAGTAAGGTGCGGGTGGGATCAACAATTGTTGGTCCAATGGTAACGGCCTGGTCGGGGTATTTGCCATTGAAGGCCCATTTTTCCGGTTCAGTGATGGTTGGTTTAGCCTTCTTCGGTTTGGGTTTAGATGAGACAGATGCAATGCATACCTGGGGAATGCCAGAGATCATTGCTACACCCTCAGCTGTTGGCCATCCCATCATGCCGTGGACTGAAGATACCACGGCGTTGAATCTTGCCAACCCATCTCTTCCGAATAGGATGTCGTATGTGTGGTGTGGCTTTTTCATCACGACAAAATCCACGTCTTCTGTGCGTGAATGATTCCCATCAGTAAGAGTAACGGGGAAAGATAGGATACCCAGGGGTGTTTCTGTACTGCCATCAAACCCTTCCATTGAAGCGTAGACCGTTTTCAAGCGTTCCTTGTCTTCATCATCCAGCTTATCAAAGAACTGCCTGTACATCACTGTCGACGAAGCGCCGTTGTCAGCAAGAGTGCGGGAGGTGATGTAGTGCCCCAGCTGGCTTCTGATGACGATGGGGCCTTCTTTGCTGGGGCCTCCTGGCACTCGCGGGAAGCACACCTCAGCTTCCTTCCACGCGCATGGTTCTATCACCCGTCTTTTTCTTCCTCTGACCTTGCCATGAACCATGTTGATGCTGATGTCGACGGGCTTTCGTCCGTTACCTCTGTACCGGTTGTCATTCCTTCCTCCCTTCCTGATCGATGCCACGAGATGTGCAAGCCTTCCATCCTTAACAAATGTTTCAATAATATCCTTCAAGGATGTGCACTCTTCAGTACCATGACCCTTTGTCCCGTGGAAATCACAGGATTTGCTTTGATCCGCATTAGGTTTCTGCCGGATCGATGGGGCTTTGGGCCATGGCAATTTTTCCGTGGCAAATATCTCCGTGACGCTCTTTGTGAGTGGCGTCCACCGGTGTTTTCGATTTGAAGGGTGTGTGTTGTCCCTTCCGCCAACAAGAGGGCGAGAGCTGGATGAGGTGTCAAAGTTTACCCTTGACTGCCAAATACCTAGCCTCCTCTTTTTGTTCTGCCGGGCGATCCGGACATTGTTCTCTCTTGTCCTCTGCGTGTAGAGGTGCGTACTCTGGGGAAGGTCCCTTCCCAGTTGCTTTTCCGTCTCGGCAAAGCGCTTTGCCGCCGTCATGATGGCATCCCATGTGGATGGCATGCCATCCTTACCCGTCAACGTGCGGATAAGTTCTGGGTATTCGGCGCCTTGGATGAAGGCGGCGCGAACCAGATCCTCACTTATGTTGCCGAGACTAAGCTTTTTAGAGTTGAAGCGAGTGATGAAGTCTAGTAAAGATTCATCCTCCTCTCTCACGCAGTTGAGGATCGTCCACTGCTCTTCAGTGTACTTCCTCTGTTGGCTGAAGTGCTGGCTGAACTTGTTCTGAAAGTTCGCCCAGTCATATATGTGGTGGATCGGTAAACGATCGAACCATGCCCTGGCTGCTCCGACCAGAGTCATCTGGAACATGTAGCACCACGTGGGTTCCGTCCAGTTGCTGACGGTAGCCCCCGCAATGAACCTGTTCAGATGGTCGTCTGGGTCGGATAGACCATCATAAGTGCCAATGTTTGACATTTGTTTGGCACTTCTCGGGGCGATTGCCTCCGCAATGTCTCTTGCGAATTTTGACCTTCCTGCATTTGTGGCAGTTGGTCTAAAGGTTTTGGAGAAGTCACGCGGGTTTCTCTCCGCGATTGGTTTAAAAGCTTCCCCAAAATTCCTTTTTGGTTGGACGTCCGTGTCCTTACGCTTCCCTTTCGCCTTATGGCGAGGGTTCGCGTCGGTATCAGACTCCAACTCGTCTTCTGAGTACTCGCAGTCACTGCTCATATTGAGGTGTTGGCGAGTACTGGTGAATTCGTCAGCCTGTTGAGCTGAACGCAAGCGTTCATCCAATTCGGCTTGGAATTCTCTTTGCCGTGCTTCGGCCCACGCCTTCACTTGATCTAGTGTTTGGCGAGGGACCTTCGTTCGTTTTTCCAGTTGGGTATCGGTGAACCCCAATGGAATATTTACTCCACTTGCCCCGGCTTGGGTAGTCGGGGTAGTGTTCGTAAGGATTGTATAACCGCCGGTGTTCCCCCCAGTTGCTGGGGTGGTTACCGGGGTTTCTTGGTCAGTTACAGGCCTTTGGACCGGAGTAACGTTAACCATTTCTTCAGAAATTGTGAAAACTAAAATAGTTCTAGCTTTTATGCACGGATGGCGCCAATGAAGAAACATTAAGTGACCCGGTACAGATTATAGATAATCTGAGGGTTAAGTAATGTTTCCCACGAATGAGGTCTAGCTGAGAAGGCTGTTCTTCAGGAGACCTGCAAAACAAACACCGTAAGCTCGTCACTGAGAAGGGGGGGTTCCTCCTTGTGACCACCCTCCGGCGTGAGAATCAGACTAGGTTGCTCTGAATATAAGTGTATATTAAGAGATTGCTAGATAACTGGATAGCAGATGATCTTACCATTCCAAGATGTTGGAGTATTTATAGCCGAAGGTAGGTTTTCTAGAAGGTACAGCCGGCTGAATAGTATTCCTGTTCAACCAACAGTGGACTATGCACAGGCCATACTGGTTGGTGGGTAGGTTACGGCCAACAGTAACAAAGTCGGCTGCACTATTCCACCAACTGTAGATTATGCACGTCCTACTTACTGTGGATTGTACGCAGGCCATGCTGGTTGGTGAATAGGTTACGGCCAACAGTAACACTATTCCACCAACTGTAGGCCGCGCATGCTCCTCAGTAAGGGTTGGTGAGTAGGCAGCGGCTAATAGCGACAAACAGTACTAGAGGGTGCTCCTCCTCGTCCTGTTGTCGATGAGCTGTCACCCTGTGATTGGCTCATGGGCTGTTCTGGTCAGATCGTCTGTCCTATCCATACTTTGGTAGGTATGGTACAAGAGATCTTTCAGAATCAGACTGGCTCATTTAGGCGGGATTGTTCCCGCCTTGCTCATCCCTTCATGTGACTACTGAAGTAGCTAATGTCTTGTGCGTGTAGCCCTGCTGTCTGCGGGTAGCCTTTCCTGATGGCTTGTATCCGCAACTGCGGGAACAGGCGGGGTACTTCACCATTGGGAGGCTTTCCCTGCGTGTTCAGCTTGTGTACTGCGCGTAAGATCCTATGAGCATGGTGGGTCCTGCGGGAGCAGATGGCCTTTGCGCAGACGTCCCTGCTCAATGTGAGTCTTGCGGGACCAACTGGTCTCTGCTGGGACCTACCTCTTCAACCATGATATACATTTTCATATACAAAGGTGTAACAAAATTGAAACATAAAGAGATAATATGTCAATGACAATACTTATACTCAAAATAGAGATATAATAATGACTAAATACAAACCGAAAGATTAACAATAAAGTGAATAACAATTATAATTGATAATAAACTCAACCAAAAAGTAATTTCAATACAAAGTTACTTGTCAAATTATAAAACATATAAACTCGAAATAAATGTGTAATTAATACATTAAATGTTTTCAAAAAACGAATATGGAAGAAAAGCAACAAGTCGTTCAGTGTGAACGAATCAAATTTACGTGTCAAACTGATTGAGTGTTGAAAACACGTTTTTCTATTTTATTCATACTATTATTCTAATTTATATTAATTCGTCAATAAACCAAATGAATATTAGGAAAAATAATTGAAGGCCTTTACCATCTCTTTAGACGTATCTCGTTATATTATCATTTAATACTAATATATCAAGATATCCTAGAATATGGTACATGTATAGCATATTTTGTATGACAACCTTATATAAAGGGTACTAATATTTCATTTTCCAGAGAGTTTATAACAAATACGGGCCGCGGAGAAGAAATTGTGATGAGCCCGTGGAATCGTACGCTAGGTGTTTCAGCGGTGTCTATTAGTTGGTTTAGATAGTAGTCTCACGTGAAAAACAGTTGTAATTTTGATGCAATTATGCATTCTCTTTTTGAGGATCAAAAAAAAACAAGAGCCTAATTCTTTTCTTTTATGAGAAATGGTCACACAAGACCAACTCATTTGTCCCCTCGTGGGATGAAACAACCATCTCACTCAAAGACTTGGTGGTTTTAGGTGGTTTTTTAATTTGGGAGGTCCTATCGCCGATCATGTCGATTGTAACCCATCGGATGTCTGACATGAGTGGGGGCGAGGCCTCCTACATAGAAAAACCACATATCACCATCATGTCTTCAGAGTGATGATTATTACACCATATGGAAGGATAAATGTGTTGGTTTTTGGTGATCATTTCTCACCAAACCAAAGAACTAGACTCCTGTTTTTAGGATCCTTAATAAAGAACATATAATGGTATCATAAATTCTAATTGTCTTACACATGGGGCAATTATCTAAACCAGCTATCTTACACGTCCTCAAACACCTAGCATACAATTCTACTTTCTCAACACTTAATCAGCTTGGCAAGTAGATCTGATTCGCTAAGGATTGCAGTAAAACCCGAAACCCAACATAATTAAGACCGAAATTGCTCGTTCCTTTAGAGTGGGATTAGTTTTGTAAATATTCAAGGGTTTGGGATTTCTAAAATACTCGACTACCATACCCGATAACATTTACTTCTTTTACCCCATAATATAGCCGACATGACTTCTTTATATATGTATTTTAAATATATGGCTTTCACATATTTGGAACAAGGGAACAAAATGGACATACCATTTATATTCAATAATCTAAAGTAATAACAATGATTTTATTTCTTTTGCAAATCTAGCTATTCTAATAAAGTAAAATTAATTGTGACATGTGTCAGTTTATGGTTAAACCTCACAGCTTTTTTCCCTCCAAAATTAAGATCTTAAGTGACTCTAATACATGTCCATATTCACTTTCCTTTTAGACTTATTTATATTATATTTATATATTTTTATAATTTATAAAAATAAATATTAACATATTATTTTACTATACATTTCAAAATACTTGGTGAAATCTAAAAATTAACAAAAAACCATGTTTGTTAAAGATTAAAAAGAAAACATAATTTTAAACATTATATACATTAACATATTTTACTATGTATATTATTAAAGATTAAAAAGAAAAATAAAACTCGAACATTCTTTAATTTTACAAAGTAATTTTTTAAATTATTAAATCATCAATCTATGCTTAAAAGTTGATCATTTTTTAAAATCAAACCATTTATCTATTATTATTGTTGTAAATTGTCATATAAACTTACAAATTATAAATATATGCTTTAAATCTATCAATTTGTTTTTTGGTTAATTTAGTAAATATATACCATTCACTTTCATATATACCAAAGTTTATCATATTTAATTTATTGATTTTTTTTATCAAGGATTGTTTCGGGTTTTGTGGAACTTAAATTTGGTTTTTATAGTCAAAAATTGGTAAATAGATTGTTTGGTACAAGTTTAAAAGTTTGAGAATGCAAATAGATTTATCGACAAATTTGTTACGGGTTTAAAGTGTTGACTTGAAATGTCAGATAGATGAAAGTTAGAATTTTAAACATGATTTGGGTTTCACATTTATTTGTAGGGACATTTTGAAAAAAATCCAAAAGCTTCGGGATTTGGTAAATTGGTTATTTTTTCCTCGACTATTAAAATTTAAGAAAAGATAGTGAAAACTTATGACATACCACCCCCAGACCTATCAATGATTCTAACTTGTATCAAATTTGAATAATTTGTGTCAGTATTAACTTTTCTTTCAATGGTGGTTAAAACGTTGTATGAGAAGCATGTCATACAAAACTATGTTCAAAATTTAATGGATTAACATGTTATTTTTTATATTGTCATACTTATAAAAAAATTTCATGGTTTAGTTCAGAAAAACATATGTCGTTATAATTTTATGTTCTCTTTTTCTTCTATGGGTTGTAAATTGATCTATACTATATAATAAATAAAAGTTTGCCCATGCCACATGTCATTCTCTTATACATTTTTATTCTTTCTTCCCGCCTCTCTCTCCTATTAATTATACATACTATTTAAAGTTTTTTTTATATATTTTTTGTTTAATGATCTCTAATTGCTTTTACATAATGTATTTTATATTTTTTAAAAATGTTAGGTTTATTTATAAACATTTTTATAAAATGGAAATTTTCATTATTTAACGGGTTCATTGTTAAAAACACGTGGATTTTTAATTGAACCCGACCCGCCTTCTTTTCACCTGTAACTGTAATATCTTTATCCAAATTTTGTCGATCAAAACCTTATCGATTCTCCTTTACTGTACATTCTTCAACTAAACGAACGTTTTCTTCTATTGATGATTGGTTCGTATCGATTGTACCGTTTATGTTCTCATATTACTATTTTACTTTAGTTGCTACCATATTTTTAGTGTATTATCTAATTTGTATCGAAAGAAGTATTTAAAGATTTATGATTTATATTTAAGTCTGTGAATAGTAGTTATAATTTAACTTTGTACTTACTTAATGGATTATTCAACTTTATTTATCAAAAGTTATCACTTTCAAAATTTAAATTGTCCAACCCGTGTAAAACACGGGTACATAACCTAGTTAATAAATCAATAAAGGTATTGCTCCTTCGGTATTTAGGTTGAGTGGTCAGAACTACTATTGTATGACTATTGTATGAGAAGTCTTCTTCCTGAATTCTTTCAAATATACATATATGATACTGACAATGAAAATTTCAATAAAAAGAGCGATCTCGGGTACGTTTTTGCACGTGCATTTTTTATTTAGTTCATTTAAAAAAATCATTTTGTGATATAAATAAAATCAATTTATATACACATAGTATAGATACAAAAATAGATGTAATATATTTTTTTCATATACGTTATGTAATTATTTTCTTTACTTGTAATTTTATAATTTGTATAATCTCGTTTGTTATACGGGCTCTAGAACTATTACTGTTTATATTCAATAATTCAAAGTAATAACAATGTTTTAATTTCTTGCACATGATGTTTGTATTATTTATGATTTTTTAATAAAAATTTCTGCACACTATTTTGAAGATACGGTTGATCTTGTTCTCTCTGTGTTCATAATATCTTAGACATTTTTTATGGTAAAAATTGTTTGTGATTGGTTAGTTTTATTTTGTAAAAAGTCAATAGAAACCCATTGGGTTTTGGCATTGGTCAAAACCTAACAGGAAAACCGAAACCTGATGGGTGTCCCCAAAACCAATAGGTAATAAACCGATCAATACCTAATGGGTTTGAGACGAACTATGATGACTGGTTATGGTTTGGAAATATCTAAAACCAATTCATTGTCATCCATGATTCTTTTTTACCGAACCGACTTGATGATTTTCTTTAGTGTTTTTTTAAAACTATTTAATGTATTTATTGTGCATTTATTTCGAGTTAATACATTTTCAACATATTACTTTGTATCGTAATAAATTTACAACCGAGTTTATTATCAGTTATAATTATATTTTCTGGTTTATTGTTAATCTTTCAATCTGGTTATAGTCATTATTACACCTTTAGGTGTGTATTAGGATAGTTATTGATATTTTATTATTATCTCATTGTCGTGTAATTCGGTTACACCTTTATAAATAAAAATGTGTATCATAGTTGATCAATACATAACTATACCCGAAATTGTAGATTATTTGTCTTTGTATATATTGGTATTAAACAATAATATGACAAAATACGTGTAAAGAGAGAGTGCATGCACATTTTAAGTTTTATTTTTTTAATGTTTAATTTGTTTATTGATAAATTAATATAAATTAAAATACATGTTACGTAAATAAGATTAGAAGAACATGTTTTAACACTTAATTAGCTTGTAAACAGCAAATCTACCATGTTTGTAATAATTTACAAAATGTGCTTTTTTCATACGTTCTTCCCTAAAAAATCTTGCAAAATGATCTTGATGACTTCAATAGTTATTCTTAAAACAATTTTGCCTAAAACGAATGGAACATTGAAATATTTTTATTCTTATAACAATTTTGCCTAAAACGAATGGAAACATTGAAATATTTTTATTAAGGATGCAAGTACTCTCCCTTTCCACGTGTTTTGTCTCTCTTTACTATTGTATATGCCATTTCCCACCAATGATGATCGATTACACACAAACATTTATTTTAAATTTAATTCTAGCTTTCATATCGATCAACCATGATACATCTCTTCATATAAAAAGAAGTGTAACCAAATTAAATAATAATAATAATAACTAATGTTTTGCCCGTCGCGTTGCGTCAAATAATTTGGTAAAACCTGGGCGATGATAAACCCAAACGTTATCGATTCTAAACGTTGAGGCGGTAAGCCGACGAAAATTTGGTCGGTTTCGGTTAAGTGCATTATGAATTTATGATACCGGAACTAAAAACTTAAAATAAAATAAAATATCATATAAAATTGAAGGTGGATCAATTGAGTGGCGTCAGTCGGTAAAACTCGAAGATTCCAGCATCATCGATCCCAGAGATTGAGACGGTGAATGTACACAAATTTGGTCGATTTCGCCATATTGGTTACGGTACTCAAACTAAAACAACAACAAATTGGCATTCAGAAGGTTTTAATTACGTTCGTTAAGATACCAGAATTAAAACAAAATGCAGTGAGTCTATAAGAATTTAGTCAGTTTCTGTCACGTTCGTTATGATACCGGAACTAAAACAAACAAAAATTGACATTCAGTCGATTTTTATTACGGTATCGATTTCGCCATATTGGTTACGGTACTCAAACTAAAACAACAACAAATTGGCATTCAGTAGGTTTTAATTACGTTCGTTAAGATACCAGAATTAAAACAAAATGCAGTGAGTCTATAAGAATTTAGTCAGTTTCTGTCACGTTCGTTATGATACCGGAACTAAAACAAACAAAAATTGACATTCAGTCGATTTTTATTACGGTATCGAAAGTAAAAAAAAAAGCAAAATGTTGTGAAACTCCAACATTGAAACCCGAGTGTTGGTAAAACCTGAGCGTTATGATGGTGAGTCGACGTGAATTCAGACATTATCTGTTATGTTCTTTATGGTATTTGACATATAAAAAAGATTTAACATATAAAAAATTAAATATTCAACGTGTCTTTGGTCAGTAAACCAGGGCGGTGATAAAACCTAAGTGTTGTCCATCCAGGGCTTTGAAGCGGTAACTCGACACAAGTTTGGTCGGCTTCGATTATTTTCTTTACGGTACCGGAGCTAAAATAACGAAAACAAATATTAAAAATGAGATGGACCAATGGAGTGGCGTTGGTTGGTAAACTCGGGCGTTGGTAAACTCGGGTGTTGGTAAAACTCGAGCTTTGTAAAAAGAACAAAATTCAAGGACCATTATGGTGCCGCCAAGTGGGCACTAAGAGGTACCAAACTTTGAAATTGTAATATATAATAATAACTAGCTTTAAAACTCGTGAGATGCACGTGATGCTTATAAGAAATACAATTAAGCTATATAAATTAAATGATTATTTAAAAAAAACTTATATTTTATCAAATTAAATGGTTTAATAAATTCAAATTATATGTTATATCGGAATATTCATACGAATACGTGGTGTATTCTCACCTATTTAGTTCTCAATCACAAAAAGATACACCTAATGATTTAATAAGTTGTAGTTATAATTTTTTAATGGAACAATGAATTATAACAAAAGATGATAAGATGTTTTATTATGATGACATAAAAATAATATCATATATAGAATTAGCATTAATAAAACACTTTTTTGTATTACAGTTTCAAAATAAATGAATTAAAACTTCATGGATTTATAAAGTTTGAATGAATACGTGAGAATAAAAATACTATTCATTCATAATTTTTTCTTGTCTTTATTATCTTATACTATTAAATATCGTTCATTGAATTTTATCACATTCATTTCCTACAATTTAGTTACTTGATTAAAGAATGGGTTGATATGTTTAATTACAATTTAGTTATCTTATTATCTTTATTATTTTTAATCCATATAATTTAATTAATTAGGTATTTGAAGAAAAAATGAATTGATATGTTTTGATTACACTAACATAAATATGTTTTTATTAAAAATAGATGAATAATTTATGCGGAATTTAAGGCTAAAAATGAATCTGCAAGTGACATGTGTCCACGGTTATTTTATTTTATTAGAAATTGTAGATGCTAACAACAACGACAACAGATGAATAGGCTATATTAGTACTCAAACTAGAAGTATTAATATTATAACGACAAACAAACAAACAAACAAATATTTTGTGGATATGATTATTTATGAATAACATTAAATACTTTAACTTAATTTATGTAAGCTTTTAGTTGTAAAACAACAAATATGGAGGTAGTTTTAAAACTTGTATTAAATAAAATAATAAACCAATACCAAACACCAGCCCATTGTCATACTTTCTTGACTGTGTAGTGTAGGCTCTCCTGCAAATCGTATCCCAATGACCCAAAAAGATCACGAAATATCTGTCCCCTGATTTCATCACCCCCCCTATTTTTACACTTTTCCTTAATTCCTATCCATTTCACACTCTTTCTCTTCTCTTCCTCTTTTGTCACATGTTCTATATATACCCATATATCTCTGTCCTTTACTTGCCGTGTCTTGTTTGTGTTTCAGTTGAAGATCATTAAACACACACACTGTGTGTTTGTGTTTGTGTTTGTGCTTCTTCCTAGTTTTTGTTGTGTTTGTGTTTGTGTTTGTGTCATGGATTCATCATCATCATCAAAAATGGTTGGTTTGAAGGAGGAAGAAGAGAAGCCACATGTGTTAGTTGTGGATGATAGTTTGATTGATCGTAAAATCATGGAGAAGCTTTTTACCAACTCTGCATGTAAAGGTATTGTTTTTTAATTGCTGTTTTTCAGTATTTAAATTTTTAATATGTACATGGGATCAGATCCGAGTCTTGTGCATTTAAATAATGTTTTTTTTTTATTTTTTATTATATACTAAGTTTACACGTTACATTGTATTTGGTCTGTTTGTGTACTTATTAAAAAACTATAGTTTACATGTTGTGTTACTGGAATGTTGATTTCCAAAGTGGAAGACTTCATTTTTTTATTCGATTTTTTAGTCTTTAGAATTAAAAATCTTATAAAATAGAAAAATACTATTTGCCACTGTCATAAATACATCCTTAATTTTACCACCAACTTTGGTATTTTAATATATAATAAAATCAACTGTAATATGCAATCAATTTAAAATAGAGAATTAATTATCATCAATTATTTTTTAATCTTCTTATAAGTAATCAATTTTTGTACCTCCACTCATAGGCTCATAGCTAAGAATGAAGTATCTTTTTTTTTTCAAATTGAATTTTAATAATTTCGCATTTTTGCAGTTGTCCGATACTAATCTCAACTCAGAAAATATTGTCACATGTCCAACCTTTCACACTAATTGTTTTCGTTGAAACTTCGTTTTTAACACTTAACGTTCGTTATTTTTTTTTTACAAATTTCAAACTAATATTTTATAGCTTTTGATTGGACTGAGGATACAAGTTGATTGATGTAAAGCTTACATCGAAACAATGTTCCAAACGGCTTGATTTTTGTTAATTGGAAGTTTAAACGCTCGAATATAAGCACTGTCTCGTTGTTTGGAGCACCGTTTCGAGGTAAGTTTTACATCGATTGACTCGTGTCCTCATTCCGATCAAAAGCGATAAAACATCAATTTGAAATTTAGAAAAAACTTAACAGCGTTAAGTTTTTTTTAACGGAGACCAATGAAAATAATTTGTGTGAAAGTTGAGACCGGTGACAACTACTTTTTGATGTGGGATTATTATCGATCAACTGTAAAAAATATAGGGATTATTATCGGTCTCAACTGTAAAAGTTGAGACCGGTGACCACTATCTTTTTACAATATTTTAGAATATATTATGTGTACCAATTCCATTAACTATTTTTCTCTCTTCTTATTTGTTCTATTGAGATAGGATATATATACTGAAAAAACATTAAACAATAATATTTTTAAAGTTAATTAGTTTTATATACATAAAAGTGAGAAAGTGAAAGGAAATAGCCGGCATTACCACCCAACTTCTTCTCGTCGTCCCTCCCCATAAAACGTTCTTCAGACGTTCACATGTACCTCTCATGCAACCGCTAGGCCCATATATGATGCACCCACCTCATGTTTCTCACGTTCTTTTGGTGTTAACATGCCAATTTCACACTTCAAATAAATTAATACACATTTTTAAAGCTACTTTGATCTATTGATAACACCTTTAAATAGAAAACCGCAAGAAGTAAATAACGTTTTGTTAGAAGAGAGAAAAAACGTGATGTAGACGGCGCTATATGTATCAAAGTTAAAGCAAAAGATAAAGATACTTTTCACTTGAAATTGGTACATCAATTAAACTAATAGACGTGTCTTAATAAAATAACTAAACTTAGTAATCGTTTGTTTTTATTATTAATATGGAACGGCACTTTATCTATTACCAACCACCCATATAGACCTAACCACGTGTTTTTATCCTTACCATAACTATATTACTTCCTTTTAACTATTAGAACATAATTAAATAAAAAGAACTATTTTTGGGATACAATATTTGTATCTTTGCATATCTTTGCAATCTTTTATTGTCAAGTGGAAAATCAAAAAATGTGTCAAGTCCGTCACAATCACAAAATGACCAATTATGTGTGGCAATTGTGACCCATAGCCTTAGATTAGATCCGGATCTATGTGGATTTTTAATATAAAGTTGACTATTCCTTTCACCCTACGCTACCCCCTTAGGTCTCTTTTTTTTTCCTTCTAGAAACCATACGCTTCGACACAGCTCGTTTTGGTCCGAACTTGTTATGATCATTATTTGACTTGACCCGACCGTTTTGTCTGCCCTATACCAATCTAATTCAAATGACGACGTATTACTTTACTAATTTAATGCAATTTAATGTTTAGGGTAGTCTGCAATATATCATCTGTGTATTACCACCTCTACTGTGTTACTTATACTAAACAAGTGCACACACTTGAACATTGTGAAAACATTTTGTGTTTGTGACAGTGACTACAGCTGAAAACGGGCAAAACGCGTTGGAGCTTTTAGGTCAAGGGAAAGACAAAAACGCCAAACAAGTAAGTTATATGTTTTTTTCGCCATGAGAATTCGTAAGGGAAAACTCATTGGCCCCACGAATAACTACGATTTTTCAGAACTTAACTGAAATTTATGTTTGGTGAAAGCAGGTCCCGAAGATTAACTTAGTTGTCACGGATTACTGTATGCCGGGAATGACAGGATATGAGCTCCTCAAAAAGGTTAAGGTAATGCGATGCAATGTGGTCTCTTTTACTTAAAAAGGTTAAATCACAACAACATACTAATCCCAGATCATTTGCAACAGGAATCAAGTGACATTAAGGAGATCCCTGTGATTGTCGTCTCGTCTGAGAATGTCCCCACTCGAATTGAAAAGTAATCACTCGTCGAACAAAACAATGTAGTTTTGAGAAATAAGTATTTAATAATGATGTCGTTAATGTTTCTCTTTTGAACTATGTTGGTGTGTAGGTGTTTGAAAGAAGGAGCTCAAGAGTTCATCCTGAAACCGCTCAAACAGTCTGATGTTAAGAAGCTGAGGTGTCAAATGCAGTTTGCACAGCCAATGAAGGGAAGGCTTTGCATGGGGAGATAAGTGATGTTAATCAGGATGCTAATGTGTGTTACGGACACACCTATTGCTTTATTTATTTTAATCAGTTTCTAGCAGTATGTAATTGGAATTGGAACATCTGATAGATTGCATTTTATGAATTCTATTTGAAGAAAAGTTTTGTTTGGTTCAAATTGTGTGTGAAGTTTTATACCTGTTTCGTAGTGCTGACTGCTGATCACATAAGTTGAAGAACAAATCTTCCAAGCATCATCACTTGGCAAGATCTATCTTGTCCTTCACATTTTAGCTCATTTTGGCTCATGGGTGATGTTTTTGTACTCTTTACACATCTGGAAACATCAATACATAACCATTTTAGATCATTTTAAAACATTTTTAAAAAAGGCAATTCTTATTAAATTTGAAATTACTGATTTACCCTTTTGAGGCATCATACTCAACCACCTTCTGAGGCATCTCTACAGAGGAAGATCCGCCTTCTGAACGTAAAGGAGAGAGTGCTGCGTTTGGACCCGGGGTCATTTCTGGAGTTTTAACGTTTGACTCCTCAGAATAACCGTGGTTGTTTTCTGACTCTAAGGTGTTAGTGGGCCCCGCGTTTTCTGAAGATGAGTTATTTCCGTGATGAAGTGTGCTACTGATAGCTGGTACAGTTACTGATTTAGTCTCTCCGGTGCTAACACACTCTTTTTCTTCCTTTAAAAAACTATCAAATGATTCACGACGTCCACTTTTGACATTAATGCTTTCGTCTGAAAAAAGATTGCCACTGAAGGCATCATGTTCTGATGATTTCTCATCAGCATGAAACTTCAGGTTGAAATCAGAATCAAACGGGCTGAAAGGAGAGCCCGTTTTGGTTTCAGATGTGTACACTGAAGCATAACGCGGTTTTGAATTCTCAAGATTGCATTGCTCTTCAAATAACCAATCTTCTCCCGGAGTTGAAAAATCTGGCATCTTGTTATGCGTTCTTGAGTAGATGCCACTTTCCTTTCGCCACAACTCCTCAGTAAATGCATTCTTTTTTTTACTGAAATTATTTACCGGGCTTCTGAAATCAGCTTTATGTGTTCTTAGTTTCTGTCTTTCGGTAAATTTAAACGGTGGGTTTTTGGTTTCTTCACGCCATACTACAATGAAAAATGTAAAGATATTAAGACGAAACATAATTACATATATATATATATACACATTAAATACATAATAAGATAACTAGTATACAGTAGCTTCAAATTTGCCACCTGAATGGGACAAGCATGAATCTTCGCTGTACAAAAGTAGGTATGAAAATTGTGTTAAAAGATCATTCAAATGAAATAAGATGAAAAGCACTTGAAAAATATTATATATTGAATATGAACCTCACAAAGCTTAAACAGTCTCTCGTGTCTTGTGTTGTAAAGGAAGGCCAGGCTGAATGATCAGTCATCTCCGTGAAATCAGAGTTTCTATTTCTAGTTGGGTAACTGTCATTGTTGATGTTTGTTAAATATTTAATATTATATCATATATGAACTCGAATGAGGTGGCGTACCGTGACATAAAATCATCTTCATGCTCTGTTTGGTGCTTATACGAAGAAGATAATCCTGGTTAACAAAAAGATAGTAAAAGTGGTGCACTGACTAGTCCTAGAATATGTTAAGAAACGGTTTCTCATTATTATTGTCGCCACTATTATTTACATTCTTTCTAAGATGAATCCGGGGACAATTTATCCTTTTTCAGAAATAGTCGGCTTTAAAGTTATTTTATTACTATTCAAAATAAGAATAACTAAAATATATTAGATAATTCATTTTTGAGGTCTGGATTATATTATAAAATATTAAGTATCACCTATATGTCCATCACTTAACATGCATCATTTAACAGCGTCAATGTTAAGAATTATATGCATTGTTTGTGTTATTATGTCAACATTTTATGCACTCATGACTACAAAATCTACGAAATCTGAACAATAGTTCGAGTTGAGTTATAATTTCAGCACTCATGGCTAATACATGGGCTCCTGAGTTTGTGGGTTGGTGTGTCAGTGGGAGGGGTGGGGTACCTGAAACATTGAAGCAGTCCGCTGCTTTCGCACTAGCTCTGCAGATATGACTCACAAGTTAAAAATTATGTTGGCATAAAAGTAAGAGAGAATGAATAAGAATTGAAAAATATTAATTAAAGACATACCTTCTTTTTTGCATATGAATGCCTTCAAACGAGAAATCTGGTCTATCATAGTTCCTGTTTCTCATATGATTCATCATACTGGAATCCAAATCACATGACCAGTTCTTCCAAGATAAGACACAATTATCATCAACAAAATTATGATCTAAGAAGCTTGGATTTTCTGAAAGAAAAAAAACAGAGAATTGAATAATAAAACATGCCTTGATACATGTTAAATCATGTTACTTAGAATTCTGAATACTTAAAGCAATAGAAAATAACTGAAGAATTAGTACCATCCTGTTTAAATGCATCATGCTCCACCCTGCTATCATAAAATTCATCAGTTCTTAAAAAGGCATCTGCATCATGCAGCAAGCAATCTTGTCTACAAAATGTATTATGCTTCCTATTACGACGTGATTCTTCTAAAAACGGAGGGAACTCTAAAGAACTTGCATTGCTTGGTACATCAACACCAAAATCCATATCATCCTGCATCGGTAACAGAAGTTACAGTGAGCCCACAGTATGGACATGTAAATAACTATATGAAAAGAAGAAACAAGTAAATGTTTTAGACCAGTTAATCCTCACTCAAATTGAGTTCCATTATAATTATCATGTCACAATGAGGGGATGTTATTGTGATTGCTTACTTAAACAGCTCATCTGTTTGTGTTTTTTAAAAGCACTTGCGCATTGTTGAGTGTTCAAATGAAAATGATCTGCTTATTGTAGAGTGAAATCCGAAGTTTAAGATTGATTATTTCAGATGATTATGCTTTGGGGATCAAAAATTACAAGTTTGCCCTTAGGGTGAAATAAGCTGTTTCAGTGATTATCTGTTTCTGCTTATAAGCATAAAGCCATAAACATAAACTGGTTTGATAAGCATCCCATACATCCCCTGAAAAGAAAGAATAATAAGACTGATTTCAAGGCGGGAATTAATAATTATAAAGAACCTTGTACCAGTTCATCAAATGTGACCTCCAGGCTGTGATTAAGTTTCTTGTAAGAGTGAGATCCCATGAAAACTTTGGATGGCGCAGGCCTTCCATAGGATAAGTTTCTGTGACAAAAAATGTGAAGTGCGTAATAGATCTTGACAATAATTTACACTTGTAACAAGATAATTATAAGAAATAATTTAAGAAAATGATAATAGTAAATATAGTTAATGATTAGACAAACAAGAAAACTCACTACAAAGTGAACTTTTCATAAAATGGAAGTATAAACATTAAAGCTTGTTTAATCATTCATATCGATATGTAGACAGTACTAGTAGTCTATAAGAGCTTAAAATTTGCCGAATCCTACTTATAGATAATTAGTTATTCATTATGTTCCAGTAGTAACAAAAGTGAATATGTGGAGTAACATAAATGGCCTAAGGAGCCTCACTGGTAGCTTTACAAGTCATCAAATTAGTCAAGACATATAGATTTGAAAAAGAAAAAAAAACACTACATTTAACCAATTAATGAATTTACTGAATTACAGAAAACTTTTGGTAATAAAACTTGGAATTTTGAAGGGCTTTTGTCATGTTGACTATCTGAAAGGCAAGCAGCTACTTTGATAACAGTTGGAAGAAAATTATGAAATGCATGCTTATTTCTCAGTTTTTTTAATTTTAAAGCCGAAAATCATTTAATAAATAAGATTCTAAGCTCAATTTACCTTGTAGGAAGTTGTGGTGAATGAACTGGAGTTTCCATTTCCACTTTTCCAAGACCTGATGGGAAAAAGAATACAACAGATACATGAGTGCCAAAACAATTGCAACCATCACAAAAGTATGAGTAAGTGATTTAGTAGAATTGATAGGAGCAAGTTGTTAATATATCTGGAAACTATAACTGAAACAGAAATACAGAATAAAAGGTGAATTAATTATAAATCTTCAGATCCATGATCCATTATGTACCTTCAACTGCAAATGAAACATGTTTCTCATGTACTAAATTTCCTCTTGAGCTGTTATCTTGTTCATCATCATCGAGCATATCAACGACAGACAACTCTGGGAGAAAAACAAAGAAATGCAGAGCTCAATTAATTGGATGCAATTAACTAATAGTCTAATATAATAGCTACAAACTACAGAAAGCACTGTGAATTAAAAGATAAAATGGTTAATAATAGTTTAGATAATCCATTTAGCTTATCGTAAGTAATTAAAACAAATATCTATAACTATTAACAATGGTCCTCAAACATTCAAAACCATTGTCTGTAACTACTCACTGTGTTCAGTGGTCATCTTTGTTGGATCTTTAGCAATGTTCCTTCTTGAAGCATCAGGATGACTACTAGAAAATAAACAAATTGTAAATCTGTGAGCATTAAAACATCGGATCTATACGAGGGCAAAACGGGCCTTTATTAAAATTGAGCAGTAAACAACATACTATGAGCACATGATAGCGTATTGCAAACCATGTGCATTTAGTAAATTATCATGAATATAGTACTTGAAAATTGAACAAGGATTGAGATCGCGTGTGGTCAAGTGGAGTAATAAACATGCATGCAAAGATCCACTTACTCCTGTGGATATACTTTCCCCTCCGAGTGATTAGATGCAATTCCTGATTCAATCAAGAATTCAAGAAGAATAACCCACCCAACAATAAGGTAAAGTGAGAGTGGAGAAGAGTGCAGATATGCATACCTGTTTCCCTTATTTCAACATATTCAGATGGGCAGAGGTTTTTGGTTTCCATTTGACTTGTTTTTGTACAATGCACAGTTTGATAGTTTGGTGCCGTATGCTCACCACTTGAACCTCCCCTTCCTTGTACATGCATAAGTTTATAAACAGTATCATTTGAAGATAATGGAGTATCAAATAACACATGCTTAAATCAGAACATCTATGCAGCTAAACTTAAGAATACAGTGTTGTAGTTAGCGCATGAATTTGTTGAAAAAACAAAAGAAACTTTCCACCTCTTCTCCTTTTTGTCTTCACTTAGCATTGTCTAGTTTATTTTCAAACATTTGCTATTGTTTAGCAAGCATCTTGCTCATTATCTTTGATGGTATAAGTTACTCAAAATATCAAGGAGGTCAAATTAACAAATAATATTCACCAAGTTGCAGCTTTGAGTGGAGTATGACATGAAACAGGAGATTCAAAAGGTACTGAAAACAATAAAAAGAACACAAAAGTAGCAAGAAAGCTTCTAACATAGGCATAAAAGTACCTTCTGGGACTCCGGAGGTGCTATTCTGGCCATTTTTTGTCAAGTTTAGCAGACTGAAAACATCAAGGGATCTATTATTTTCATAACCTTGCGCGTATTGAACCTTTTTGTCAGTATAGCCCTCTGAACCACTTGTATTATGCTCTTGCTGTTGCTGCTGTCGTTTTCTTTGTTCAAAGTATTGTTTTTGCCTGGTAGGATAAAGTTAAGAACCAACTAGTGCCAAAGATGAATTACTTCACAATTAACTAGCCCGCAAGCTCTCTTTTGAGGGCATCCAACTCATAACAGAACCAAATGAAAGGCATAACGTACCTATTTTGTGTTGACTTGCTTGACTGAGAATTCCCTCATTTAAGCACAGCCGAAGCATTTCAGGACAGAAAAAAAAAAGATTAGTTGCAACCCACAGAAATGAAACAAGCTTACATGAACAATTACAATATCAGAAGCATACTGCATCAACTTTAACAATATTTAAATTATCTATTATTTACATGAACTATATAATTAGCAATTTTGCAGTATGTTAAAGGGTTGAAGCTCTTGAAACAGACATCAGTCCCAGCTAGGTGTTTGCCATACTAACTATTTTTGGCAGTGATATATACACACACGCATATAGTAATGTATATTCTTCTTTTTGCAGCCACAAGATCAAGCTTACTACAATTATCAAGCAAAAAAAATTGATCCATGTTGAACCACAAGGTACAGTTGCAAATTGGTTTACAAACAAAAAGCTGTCAAAACTACAATAGAAAGTGATGTGTTGGCCAACACTTACAGTTGTGACTTTCCGCCTTGATCCTCCCATCCATTGTAGCATTGTTCAATGTACAGATGAAGTCTTATGCCAATAAACGCATCTAAAACAACAAAAACGCAAGAAAAACAAAAGCCAGGTTAACCGTATCATACACAAGGAGCTGCATTAAAATGATAAAACGTATTGATTTTTCAGACTTGCGATGATTACCTTATGTTACTCTATCCAAAATCCTTCTATAGTTAGAACTGAAAACAAACCCTAGCAGCTGAAAATGTACAGAATCCTGTAACCAAAATTCGACTCTCAGCATTTATCCGTCATCTTAAAAGGCAAAATATCTGAGAATTTGTTTTCATTAACTAAGCATCGACAACTAATCAACTCAAAAGCAATAAGAATTGAAGATATAAATCCGGTGACGAATGCTTCAGCAACAGATAATGATATTTACACACATTAATCAAATGCACAAATAACTGTAAACAACTAAAACCTAAAATAGGAATCACACCTAAACCTGATGCACATATCAGCTTTCAAAATCAATTACAAAACATTAGCTAGATGTGTGAAACTACAATTGAAGATCAATTGGATGAATGCTTACAAAATCAATTACACGCGTCAGCTTAAACCTAAATGTGTGTATTATACGATCGAAGATTCATATAATGACCTAATAATCAACAGTGTTGTTAATTTGATGGAACTACATATATTGAGATCGTTAACGGAGAGATTATTATTACCTAGAGTGAATTAAAACTTCGATCGATCGATTAGGTTACAGAGATGTGCAGAACGACGAGTGTGCAGAGTTTTGGTGGCAAATTTGAATTGTTTATAATATAAAAAAGCGATGTGAGGGATCCGTTTTGCCTCAGTGAACGTTTTCGTTCACAAACAAGAAAAATATTGTTTGTTTAGTTAACTGAACGAGCATATACTGAGATTGCGTTTATTCATTTGTGTTATTGAACGTCTGATAATGTGTTCATTTATAATAGTTTATGTTCGTTTGTTTGTGTTCGTCAGTTAAATGTTATTTTATATTTTTATAATATATATTTCTTTTGGTAATAACCAATCTAACATTTAGATTTTATAATTTTATTGTTTATGTTTAGTTCGGTCAACCAACAATAAATCTAACTTGTGTTTCGTTGACATTATCATAATAAAATTGTCGATTGGGGGTGATAATGTTTAATGGTTATTATCATCTCAATTGCTTAACTTTATATATAACTAAGGTTCATCATCATCGTACTCAGTATATCCCACCAATAGCAATGCTATGGTAGGGTCTGAGGAGGGTAAGATGTAGACCCCCGGCTCGATAGTAGTTTTGAATCAAGCCTTGGACATAAGACACATAATACTCAATCATCGGGACACCGGCTGATTGGTGCATGTGCCCTTGTCTTTCGGCTATCAACGCCACCACATGATGCCTGATTAACCTTCCGCCACTTTTAACGTTATTTTCACGTGATTAGTAAAATAACGTCAAAATTAGTGCAATTTTACTTTTGCCCACCCAAGGGTTATATAACTAAGGTTATTATGTATAATATTTTGGATTAAGAATGCTATTTTTTTTCGTTAAATAGTAAGCGTTCACGTGCGTTCGTGAGTTTGTTCTTATTCCTTAATGAACGAATACGAACAAGATCTTTTGTTTGGTTAGCGTTCGTGAACAAGTTTAGCGTTAAACGAATAAACATGAACAATGTTTCGTTCGGTTCGATTTAGTTAAGTCCGGTTCTTTTAAAGCCCTGCTAAAGCCCATTTTGAGATTTTAGGTTCAGCTGGAAACTATCTTGCAGAGCAAATTACCCGTTTATAATGATTTGGTATGGTATAGGGTAATTGGGTATGTATATTACGAGAAATCTGGTCAGATATAAATTAATCCAATGCACATCTTAGATGAGTCAAAGTTTTAAAAACTAATCACACACCCACTGTGTACCCATATGCTCATCCTAAATGTTTTAAACATGTCGGGTTAACGTTCGTTTGTCATCCTAAGTTGTAACGAACAAAATTTATGTTAGCTTCAATAACAAACCAGATGAAATGATTTATCACATGAACACGACCAATATATCTCTCCTTACCAAGTCTACATGTATTAACATATCATAAAGAAAGAGTTGCTATTTGTTCTTTCTTTGATGTGTCGTTAGACTCACCGGAAACAAGTCAAAACACATCATATTTCTTTGAAAACGGAACTCATCACTTTTTCTCTAAAACAATTAGTAGGATATTTATAAATACGTTGGAGCTAAATATTGATTATTGTGTGTCGCTTTTGGTAATAGACGAAGTGATTATTGTGTGTCGTTTTTGGTAATAGACGAAGTTTCTTGTTATGGCACGGTATTAAGTTCATTATTTCCAAAAAAAATTCCTTTGAAGAGGGTCGTGTGCTCTGATCATAACCATTCAATATTTCAACCGCTTTGCTTTCATCTTGTTTATGAAGAGCAACAACAATCGACTGAACATGATTTAGTAGATGTTCACATAATTAACAAGGCACATTAACCCAATACTTTCTTCCTGTCTCGTCCCTTTGATCAAAATGATAATCATATCCTCTCCGTAGGATCCGATAAAAGTTAATATGAAAAGGGAAATTTGCCAAAATGTCATGTTAATGGGGAGAGTTGTCCGCGTAAATAAAAGTTTATATAAATGTTCCCTATAAACACGTCTTTGACGACATGTTTGGTTTCAGCGCGTCTTTCACGACATGTTTGGCCTCGGCGTGTCTTTCACGACCTGTTTGCCCACCAAGCACGTCTTTCATGACCTGTTAGCCTCCAACGCGTCTTTGACGGCATGTCTGGCCTCTTTTTTTTTTAATAATCATTATTATATTTAATTTTACTCATATTTGGTTTCTAAATACTTTTTAATGTCTAAAGTTTTATAAATTTCAAAATATACCATTGAGACGTGTTAATTTTTATCTATGTGTTAGCATAAACTTTACTTAAAACCGAGCTTGGTCAAATTTTATTAAACATTTATTGAACATTTCGATATAAATTTGATACGGCTTGGTTTGCAATAAAATTAATGACAACATGTAAATAAAAATGAACACATCTCAACGGCATATTTAAAATTATATATAACTTTATACATTAAAAGTTATAAAAAAATAAAAATTAATAAAATCAGTTATAATAATGTAATATTAAAAAAAATAAAAACTAAAGAAGCGAAACATATCGTGAAAGAGCGTTGAAGGCCAACAAGTCGTGAAAGACGTGTTTTGTGGCTAAACAGATCGTGAAAGACGCGTTGGGGGCAAACAAGTCGTGAAAGACACGCTGAGGACAAACATGTCATGAAAGACGTGTTGAAACCAAACATGTCGTCAAAGACGCGTTTATATAGGACATTTTTGAAACATTTATTTGCGAGGACACAAATGAAATCTCACTTCACTAATAGAAGATTTTGAGCTCCCAAGAATTATAAATCAACTAAATTAGGCTTCGAGTATCATTTCAAAAGCCTTTCCATAGTACATGGTGCCATAGTGGACAGCAACTGAATCAATAAGAAATAGTATTTTAAAAATAGAAAACAATCAACTTGTTTGGTCTAATAGCAATTAAAAATCGGTTTGACAAACCAAACAACTAAAAAAATCTTTTGGGATTTTGAACTAATCAAATTGTTGAAACAAATTAATAACAATGAAATAGCAATTAACTATTCTTATGGCTATATCAATGGACTAATCAAACAATAATAAATATTAAACTGAACTAATCAAACAAGAATTAAATATTCGAAGTAAACTTGCATATGCAATAGCATGCTATCAAACAACATTTCTTTTTAACGGCTGCGTATTTGAAATCAGTGGCATGTCTCTTCATAGCCCATGTATGTATCCAGGAAACCGACTAGCTCGTAAAACCCTCTGACTTGCGTTCCATGAGAAATTCGCTAGCAACAAGATTTAAACCTCATACAAATACACAATTCAACTATATAGGATATAAGTTAATACAAGAACACAACTTTAAAAGCTCATTAATACACGTATATTGGCGGTCTTATACACATATGAATGTCTCGATCCAATCCTAACTCTCACAATTCATTATTCATCGGTACAATTGAGATGTATTAGACCGTATATATTTATGTTTGTATTATATCTGTTAGTATTCATTTAATAGTTAGAGAATCCTCGTGTATAGGCAATTGATTTGTGAATAAGTGTATTGATAGTTCTTTCAAGATTGCAATGTTATGGTCATGATCATAGTAACTAGAATGTGAAGGCCTACCTCGATAACGGGAAGAAAGGACCGGTTATTGTATCAACGGTTATATAGAGATAATATTTTAAAAAAAGTTGTATGTATGTTATGTGAATTTCATACAATCCAATTTCAAACCAAGAGCGTTGTGGAGGATGCATGGCTTTGCCTTGCTGTAAATCCAGACCTGCAATAGGTGTCCGAGTGTGGGTCCCACTCACATCACACTCATACACATGTAGTATTATTTTATTTTAATTTATTATAATGAAGGTTTTGTTTTGTAGCATATATGTGTACCTTTTAAGAAAGTTTGAAATCTGATTTGAAGGTTTGTAGACGTTTTGCAATCTCACTCTTCCCCCTATTAGTTGATACTTAAGGAAGTTTTGTTCATTGCGTCCTAAAATTTGCACTTTAATTCCTTGAAATGATTTTTAATTATCGCAATTGAAAGACTTATCATCTTTATAGGATTGAATCTTAGCACAAATCCAAGATGTACACATGTAAGTAAAGAGCTACATGCTATATATATAAATTTTTTTAATTATACAAATATGAAATATGAAAGTAAAAATATGAAAGTAGTTGAAGCGGATTAAAAAAAATAAAATAAAAATTGAAGCGGATTCAACTATTCAAGTGAACAATCAACTTCATAAAGAACATTACATGCATATATTTTCTATTAGTAAAACTTAAATAGTTAGTGCATACAAACTTTAAAACCTATTGAGCTTAGGAGTAAAATCACCCAAACTTGACAAAGTATAGAGTTAGGTATAGAGTTGCATCACCATTGACCAACAAATTAAAGTGATAATATCTTCACGTAATTTTCTTAATTAGCACACTAAGCTCCACTAATTTGTTTCATTAAAATTAACTAAATAAATTCAAATACTTTATCAGTAATTAATTAAAAACATGTACAAATAATTAAAACTAAAAACAAAGTAAAGTAAAATAAAATAACAAACGGTCGGAGATGTTCAAGTTTTGTAAGTTAGCAATGTGTGCCACGATATCTGTCTAAAGCGTTTTGCTTGATTTCGCAACTCCGAAATGGTGTCATCGGGTCTAACCTATTGAGCTCTCATTTATTTGACTCGTTTAAGTTAAAAAAATATGTGAGTATGCGTCTCACCAAACCTGGATAGTCCTTAAACGTGGTATAACATATCATTTGTTTGTGAAACTTTTTCATCATCAAACAATAATTTCGGATGGTCATGGGTCTCACCAAACCTGAATAGTCTTTAAACGAATTATAACATCTCATTTAGTTGTAAAATATTTCATCATCAAACAATAATTTTCACGGGTAATGGGTCTAACCAAACCCGGATAGCCCTTAAACGGGTATAACAACTCTTTTATGTATGAAATCTTTTAATAATCAAACTCAATTTTAGTTTCTCACCCCTATATATTCTCTGTCGCTGGTCTATTCTCTCTATCATCGTTAACTTTCGATTACCACCCACCATCGTTACCTACATCAACCACCCCTTCTTTCTTGGATTTCTCCTGAATCACCGAACGTACATCGGTTAATCGGCAACCGGTTCAGATCTGGTCGCCACTTACCTCCTCTTTTCTTTATGAAACCTTATATGGGTTAACCTGTTTTCCATCTTCATCACTCATATCACCACCGCCATGCCAACCTTGATTTTAGGCCTAGAACAGTTGTTACCGGTGACATATTCTTCTCATACTATGCTATCTTAAAATTATAAAAGCATGCCTAATTTAGTTTTTTATCTTAATGTTCTCTAATACAAACTTAGGTTAATTGTTCACTTATTAAAAATTTAAATGAACAATTCATGAATATAAATAAACATAATTGAATAAAGGATAAACGAACACAAATGAACAAACGTAAACCAACACAAACAAACATAAACGAATATATATATATATAAATACACTTAAATGAATATAGAGGAACTAAGTATAAGACATTAATTCAATATTTCATTAAAAAGTAACATAAACAAACATAAATGGATCAAAATAGATTCAAGTAAAGGCCTATTCCATCTATACAAAGGATTGCGTATGGTCAATAATGAAACTGTACTTTCCAGTAGTATCAATGTTTTTTTTTTTTTCAGCTTTTGTTATTGTTGGAACTATGTGTTCAGTGATGATGACTCTCATCGAATTATTTAGGCCTACTCTTTATTAATAGGATAAGGGTTACTTCCAACAAGAAATATATAGAAGGGTCGGCGTTGGGTTAGCCGAAAATCAAAGTTTATCAAAAGCTTGGGCTGATATTCCTATAAAGTTAGCCTTTTGTGATTACATAAAAAATAATCCAGCAAAAGGATGATTATTCAGGACATCTTCAATTGATAACGGGGATGGAATAGCGGTTGGATGGCTAGGACATCCTATCCGTTGGAAGTTTTAAGTGTGTGAATGAAGGAAGTGGTAAATGTTTGTCCCACATCGGTTTGGGAACAAAATAATGAATGGTTTATAAGGTAGTAACCTTACACCCATTTGAATTCTTTATGACATGTTTTACCACAAGTTCTACGCGCGCGCAGGGGGGGGTGCAAATTTGGGTTTCTGGACTAGAAATTCATCAAACTCGTGCATGCCCGCACGTCCCGCGGACACGAATGCACTAATGATGATTATCATTATTGTGATTGTATGGCTATATAAACACACTTCATCTTCTTCCTTCTGTAACAGTGTTATTTCCGATTTCATTTCAGGCAAGTGTCTGAGTCCGGCAGAGCATCGATTCTATTTCAAACCGGAGACCGAGAATCTGTTTAAACACAAGCCCGGTTTAGTGTTTCGTTTAATTTTCTGGAATTTATAATACAAGTTTTTCCAACACTATCTTTATAAATAAGGTCATAAACTTTTTTGTATTTCGTATGCCTACATTTTCAGAAAAATTTCCAGTCGTTTTGGTTACGGTTAACAGGATGTTTTTCCCAAATAACTCGTATCGACGGGATTGTTTGGCACCTCAATGTCGGCTCTCCGCCACCTGGGTCTGTAGTGTGTTCCAAGGGTCGGGTGGTTCGCCCATTTAAGCGATGAGTGAGCTGAGTTCAAATCGCCGTGAGACAGTTCGGTCGATATCCATTGTGGGCGTTAGAGCATTGTTACAGACTTCCTTACAATAAATCAAATTAAAATTAAAAAAATATATACACAATATTATAAATGACAATTGTAAAATAAAATAAAATAATAAATCTTAATACGGAGGCTAATAGCTGATTAGCTAATAAAGAAAAAAAAAAGTTATACTCCGTATAACATAGTTTATCGGGTGAGTTATAGGGTTCTATACTCAGGAGTTGAACTCCGTGAGGGTACTCAATCGGAGGAGTGGGGACGGTGTGTTAGGACAACCCATTCGAGCTTGGGAGAAGCGAGTTGGGTGTCCTGCACACCAGGCCATCCTTATACAGTATGTTTCATATTATTCATTTAAATTCTTATGTAAATAAATGTAAAATATTCATATAATTAGAAAAACAACAACTTACGAGTGGTTTGGTAGAGTCGTGGAGGGCAAAGCCAATATAAAAAGACTGGCTGCCTGGTGCACCACGTTATTTAGCCGGTCACATGGAGGGCACAAACAGTTCTTAAATCTTAACACCTAAATTAAACTTTTCTTTTTAATGAAATTAATACCTTTATTTCATATTATGAGTTTTGTTTTCTAGTTTTATAAATCATTTAAAGTTTTAGCTATTTTAATCAAATTTAATATTTCAGTTATATTTTCTATCACACTCAAGGTTTTATACTTTTATCATTTAACTATTTTTAAAGTTTTTTAATTAATTTATTATGGTAGTTGATGTTTCTTTGACTTTTAAAAGACAAGCTAAGTATTAAACAAAGTGTGAATTATTAGTAAAAACGTGACAATATACAAAAGTACAAAACAAATTCAAAATCTTTTAAAAGTTTAAATCACACAACACCATCACCAACACTTGGTTAACAATAAAAATATAAAAAAACATAAACTAAAAATCCTTAAACCGATCTTGGTTTAGCTACAATAGTAGAGTGTTTCAAGATATGCAAACTGAATTGTCCACCTTTCTCTTCGGTATCGATCTTAGACTGTCCCGGTGGTGGCAACAGCTCGAAATTCTGCACCAAACGCCCGATAGTAATACCAAGTATCGGCAATGCAAGGATAATCCCAGGGCAACTCCTTCTCCCGACACCAAATGGTAAATACCTAAAGTCATTCCCGTTAGCCTCAACCTTCGCTTCCTCTTCCAAGAACCTATCAGGCCTAAACTCCTCGGGTTTCTTCCATTGGGCAGGGTTGTTAGCTAGCCACCACGCGTTGACCAAGATTTTGCTTTCGGCCGGGATGTCATACCCACCGAGCTTAGCGTCGTGGAGGTTCATGTGTGGGACTAGAAGTGGGATAGCCATACGCAGACGAAGAGTTTCTTTGATAACAGCTTGGAGGTATGGGAGGTTTTGGACATCAGGCTCGGTGATTTGGACACCTGGTCCGAGCTTGGTGTCGAGCTCGTGCCTGAGCTTGGCTTGGATCTCGGGATGGTTCACGAGCTCCGCAATTCCCCATTCGATCGACCATAGTGTTGTCTCAATTGCTATTTACAAAAAAAATTATATATAGTTAAGTAAATATTAAAATAAAATTCAAGAATTTTTTGTTTTGGTTTTAATTAATATATTTAGCATGAAATTAAAATAGTCAAAACAAGATCCAATATTGAAGCTGAATTATTTAAATATTTTATTATTTGGGTGCTAGGAGGTTCATTGCACGTGACATTAATTTCAAGACGTGGTAGGTGCAACACCGATTGTAATAAACAAATACATAGATGTAAGACATTTTCTGCATTTATTATATATTGAAAAGAAAAAAAAAACGAGAAACAAAGTCGTGTCTTGCTTTCTAACCATGAATTTTATTGCCTTTTTTTCTAAAAAAGAAAAATAAAAATAAATAAAATTATTGTTTCATTTGTCAATTCAATACCAACGATGGGAGTTGGTGAGGTTTGAATAAAGGACAATCATGAGAATATTCATCCTAAATACATTTGCCTAGTAAACATTACTATATATTTTTATGAAATGTATATTGTTACAAAACCTTTTTAATAAAATAAAAGTCAAACTTACCAACTTAAAAGCACTACAGAGATACAAAAATATTGCCACTAGACACAAATGAACTACTTTTGTGTCTACACATTGATCAAAAGTACTTACAACTTTTGTGTCGTTTACATGTATACTAATAATTAACAAAAAAGTTAATGACTATATTATTAAACACATTTCCAGTATAGGTACCGGTACATGTACGTTGTACCAAGTTTTTTAAAAATTCGGGATCAGAAATTCAGGCTCATCCCTACATTTTAGTGATTTTTCTTTATAAGTATTGCATCTTGTTTAGTGAAAAATAAAGCTTAATCATAATATATTAGTTTTATGAATTGGGTAGTTGAAACTTTAAAGGATGAAAATAACATTTAATTATAGCATTCATTCCTTGACTTACTAACATCATGATAAATGTTATAGTTATACTATTAAAAAGATAAATGCTATAAAGTATAAACTACATACCTGCAACATTGATGTTTTCAACAATGTAAAGAACATTGTCTTCATTGATCTCACCCTTCTCCTTAGCTTCAAGAATATGATCAATGGCACATTTCAACTGGTTGTTGTCCATCTTCTTCGTGCTCGCAACCTTCCTGTTTCCGCCAAAAACAAAACCCGAATTAGTACATTGAATAAATCGAATTATTCAAATCTATATACTGTTTTCTTAGAACGACAGCTATATTATAAAAAAAGTATACAGATACATCAAAACAAACCAACCGACCCATAAATAAGACAGGGATGCTTAATACTTACTTCCTTTCATCAACAAAGTAATCTTTAAAGAGCTGAATCCTCTTATCCTTAACTTCCTTACACAACTTCAAATAATTCCTCAAAAACGGTCTCAAAATCGGAATAAAATCACCATAATTATACTCGAAACTCTGCGCTAATCGGCTGCGTTCGCCATTCAACGCCTTGAGTTTCAAAAACAAAGGATCTTCTTCGCTTTCGAATCGTCTATCGAACATGATTCTGAACATATTGTTGTACATCATAAGCTGTAACCGTCTACGGATCACAATACCTTCCGTAGCTGCTGCTGGATTCTTCTTCACATCCTCCACTACGGCTGCGGCCTCGGCCTCCCACCCGAACCGGTATTGTTGAACAACTTTGTTTGTGAAGAACGGCACGGTCATGATCCGGCGCATTTTGCGCCAGTGTTCGCCGTAGACGGTGAACACCATGTCTTGTCCCTTTCCGGTGAAGATATCGAACACAACATTGCGTGTTCGAGATCCGAACTCCACTCCCTATTATTATCAGGGTAGAGAGTATACATTATTAGATCATGTGTAGTCATTTAATTATTAGAAAACAAAATCGCTAACTTTTGAATAAAAACACGTAATAACTTAATTAAAAACATTTTATTATTATTATTATTATTATTTTAAAATTATAAGTTTGGTAGCTTAACTGGTTGAAAAAAGTTGTGTTTGTTACTAAAAAATTTAGACCATGTGCAGTGATTTAAATAAAAAATAAAATCACTAACTTTTGAGTAAAAACATGTAATAACTTAATTAAAAACATTATTATTATTATTATTATTATTATTTTAATATAAACTTATAAGTTTGGTAGCATAAATGGTTGAAAAAAGTTGTCAGTTACGTAAAAACAAAATAACTTAGGACTATGTGTGGTGATTTAAATAAAATAATAAAATCACTAACTTTTGTGTAAAAGCATTTAATAATTTAACTAAAAACATAATTATTTTTTAATTTATAATAAAATTATAAGTTTAGTAGCTTAATTGGTTGAAAAAAGTTGCGGCCCACACCCATCACCGCCAATGGTTCGCCGATTGGATGGGTTAGTTGATTCATGTTCGTCAAGTACCCCACCATCAATGAATCAGATTCAATCAGATACGATTGATGTGACTTTTTATTCAACGAGTACTACAAACACCTTTAGCGGTCTATACGCCTACGACGAAATTGAGTCATAGGCGTAAAGCTGGTAACGTGTAGTGGGACGCTAACCCACTACACGTATTCCAAAGATTTGACTTTTTTTGTAATAATATATTTTAGGATAGTATTTGATTATGTTTTCTTTACCTGAGTGTGGAGCACGTCTTTTGCGAGCTCCGGTGACGACACAACGACGAGATTACGCTGGCCCATTCGGAGAAGAAAAATCTCTCCGAATTTTTTCGCAAGCTCGGTTAAGTTGCGGTGGTTAAGATCATCGCCAACTTGAAGCCAATTACCGAAAATTGGGACCGGAATGGGTCCAGGAGGAAGCTTAAACTTCTTACCACGTAACTTAGAGACAATGATTGCGCCAATAATGGCTGCAAATAAGGCAATTAGGGTTTTCTCTACAAGGAGAAGATCCATGGTGGATTCTGGTGGCCGGAATTGGTTATGTGTTTTTAGTAATAATATTTTTGTTTTTTTGCTTTTGTCTGATGGTAATGGAAAGTTTTATAGGTGATGATGGATGGGGTTAGGTGGACGTGGAGTTGGTCAGACGGCAAGTAGGTAACGGCGTTAGCCAGATTTGACGGTAAATCTAATCATATAAACTCCTTTTCCCCATAAAGAATTGTTTGTTTTTTTAACCGCCAACAAAAGGTGAATTGTTTAAGGATTTTATGGAGCCTTTAAGTGTCTCTACATATCTTCAGCTTCAGGAAAATTCATACGCCTGAAGGCTTATTGTAAAACCCGGACTCACTCAGAATTAAATCAAAAATCACGATCTTATAACTACATAAGCATCCCGTTTATTATAACTTTTCTTCATCGAATTTTTTTTTAAAATTATGTATTTAATGAATGGATCATGGGATAAATGATTTAAGTGTGACTATAGATTATTTGTTTTTAATTATTTATGTTTATAATGACAAAGTTGTAATTTACATAACTTAAATAGAGAAATGATTGTGTTTCAAGTGATATATGTTTATAAGATCATTTTCATCCCATCCATCATCGTCTCTTTAATCTTTAAATTGTAAAAAATTATGCTAAAAACTAACTCCATTATATCCATCATTTGTTTACCCCAACCCTAAATTATGAAAATTGATACACCAACTCTTTATATATAAAAAGTTACTATTCATCATTCTTTAAATTTTTGTGAGTGTATAAAAACAAGAAATATAATAAAATAATTTTTTATGAGTAAGATAAGGATAAATATGGTGGATGGGTTGTGAGAGATTTTTTAAAATGAGTATTAAATTTTAAAAAGCATGAATTTTAGGAGTTTTTTTCCTAAAAGAGTGTTGGTGGAATAAATATTTACCAAAATGGTGTTGGTCAAAAAATATCTACTAAATTAGTGTTTTAATCACATGTTAGTTTCTCACCTCTAGTTTAATTTGATAACTTCAATTATTTATACATTTATTGATTCAATCATCTTATTAACTAACCTTATAATTTTCAGACTGTATTTAAAATACAAAAATATACTAGATTATGATTTATAAATAAATTTATCTTGTCTTCTTGTTAAAGATAATCTCAGCTGAAAAATATCATATTTTTAAATCAGTCATATTTATTCTATATACTTCTTTTCATACACAAGTTAGTTAAATAATAAATAAAACTTTAAAAAGTGTTTTAGGTTATTAAGAAATAAAAAAGTATGAATTAAATCATTATAAAACTTTAGTTTTTAATTATGTGACGATTATTAAAGAACCATTTTCTTTGTCAATTGTTACATACGTACAATAAAAGTTAACTATAAGGTTTATTATAATTTTTATATTTTTGCGTATTACATCTCCAATAAATACTCAAGCTACAACAATATATGAATCACACAATTGACGATCTAAGCCTCAAATTTGAAAACCTTATTAGAAGGGAGAACCTAATTAGAAGTGCGCATTTTTAACACAATATTTTCGGGTTTGTTTTGAATCTTAAGAGCTTGCATTTCTAAGATCGAGCTCATACATGTAGGTTCGTGTTAGCCTAACAGGCTAACCCATTTAACCAGTTTAATTTATGATTAAAAAGCTATGTTTTATCATTTATGTCCAGCTTAAACTTAAAAGAGAAATTAGAAACATACTTTACACTTTAAACATAATCATTTATTAGTTTTCATATATAACTTAGCTTCAATTTAAATATACTAATATTTTTATAATTTAAAAATATATAAATATTATAATGATTTAGCCAATAATTTATATTTATTTCGTAATCCATAACATGTTTAAGAACTTTTATTTTTTTTAATTACATATAGGTAGCAAGAACAGTAAGAAATACTAATGATATCGATCAAACTCTAATATCTTTTTGTATTTTAAATACAGTCTGAAAATTATAAGGTTAGTTAATAAGATGATTGAATCAATAAATGTATAAATAATTGAATTTATCAAATTAAACTAGAAGTGAGAAACTAACATGTGATTAAAACACTGATTTAGTAAATATTTTTTGACCAACACCATTTTGGTAAATATTTATTCCACCAACACTCTTTTGGAAAAAAAAAAACTCCTAAAATTCATGCTTTTTAAAATTTAATGATTTTAACATATATAATACATACTTAACTAACTAATGGATAAGATGAGAATGCTCTAATAACAAAGTTGTAATATATAACATAAAATGTTTTTCAAATCTAAAAGGATAGTTTGGGAATATTTAAGTTAGCACAACTTAATCAATTGAGTATTTATTAATGTGGATCATTAATATATGTTGATTTTTATTAGGGGTGTAAACAAGTCGAGCTACTAGAGATCGGTTTGTGAAAAAGTTCGATCGTGCAAAGAGCTCGAGCTTAAAAATTAACTCGTTTAAAAAATGAATCTGAGGCCGAGCTTCTTTTATCGAGCTCGAGCCGGCTCGTGAGTCTAAACGAGTCTGTCATTCATATAATTAACTCATATAATTTTAGTTATATATACATACACATTTCTTCAAGTTGATTAGGTAAAACAAAACTCTGTGTTTATTTTTCTTCTCAAACCAAGGGTGCAAACTAGCCGAGTCGAGCCCCAGCTTGACTAGACTCGAGCTCGACTCGTATAACTTACATAGATCTTGAGCTCGACTCGTTTCTATCTCTATTTCTAAAGCTCGAGCTTAGATATTTGAAAAATAGTTAGTGGCGAAATAATGTGAAACTTACATAAAAGAAAGAAAGCACGAAATATGGTTAGGAGTGGAAGCCAGGAGGAACACTCTCACCACCCCATCTATGGGTATTCTTTGTGTTTGTTTTCGGGTTCTTTGGTTTTCAAAGTTTTAAATTTTGACCCGAAACCCAACCCGAATCTCACGGGTTTTCCGGGTTCGATTTTTTTGAGTTGGGTTCATCGGGATTCAATATCTCGGGTTGGGTTTCGGGTTTCAGATAAAAGTAACAGCCCTACCCTATCATATCTAAGATTACATATAGATCAACATTCTATTTAACATTACTTTTTTAATAAGCACCGTCTTTAAAAAAATATGCCTTATTCTACAAGTCTTATACGTTTGAAATGTTAAGGTTTATATAAACATGACCATCACTATTCCAATTATACATCACATATAAATTGAGTCAACACGTAAATAAAACGATTTGGAACAATCACAAACGACATGTTAATGAAATATCAAATATGAATTCTCGTATACGTGTTTTGGAAATATGTTAAGTGTAGTTTTTCATAAATAATTGTGTTACCATTATTATTTTTTCTTCCTAGTACTTTTAAGTTTATTTAAATTGTATTTCTTTCAATTAAAACTTTGTGTTGACATCATATTAATGTGTACATATTTGAAAAAGTAAAAGAGGTGATTAGGTAGAGAGCAAAAGAAAGAGTTAGATCGGGGTAGGTAGGACGGCGCCAATTGGTTCACGAATGGCTTTAATTGTTCTACGTTTTGGGTGTCAACTATACACAACCTCTCATCTCAACTTGGATCCTGACCCCTATTATTATATTTCTAAACATGGTTTTATATTTAAAAAATCACATCAACCTCTTTCTTTTTTTTAATTTAATGTTTATTTTTTGTTTTCTATAGAATTAGTCAAATTCCCATGTGCATCGAGATGAAATTCAGACGGTATCGGCTTACTTCATTACAATAATGATACGGTACAGACACTTAGTATAGCAAACGAAAGAGAACTTAAAAAATAAAGTTGTGATATGCCCCAAAAATGTCGACACATGTCATATCATCATCGTCGTCGTTGTTGTTAATATTATAGTTAGTTTCAAAGAATGTTTCTGAAACTTAAATTTGGCGTGTCCTACCAGACTACCAACTACCAGTTGTTTTGTAATTTTGTTTGATAAATATTTTGATTTTATGGCGAGTAACTTGAAGATGAATAGGCAAGCTATATGCTTTTTGACATTTAATGCTTTTCATGTCAATTCATGGTGGATCATTACTTGCTTTATATATGGTTAAATATGTGAGTTTCTATTGTTTGATCATTTAAAAGAATAATGATGTGTTATTTGGGATGTAATGTTTTGAATTGAGCAAGACAAGAAAGGGACACACTTGGTTTAGAGTCGTCTCGATGGTGTTGTAGCATTCTTCATTTTCTTGGGTTGTAATGGAGGTCGTAAAACCATGTACAAACAGTTTGAAGATCAATGGGTTTGAAGTGTAAAAGACCTTGTTTCCGATACCTTTATTTAATATAAATGTTTATTTGAATCAATAAGTGTGACAAACAACAATAATACTAAATTTCTGTTGTAATGTAGTATCAATAACAAGACCTAAAACAAAACATTATAATTTCAATAAGATCGGATTATATGAGATCTTGCACTAATTGAGAATGTGAACAACGGAACATGAAACCCTAAATGACCAAAACGTATGAAGACGAAGACAACAGAGAAAGCGATTGTTGGGTTCTAGTCTGATAATACCATCCAAATCCTTTTAAAACCGCTAAGTGACCCACCAAGTACATTAACTCTATTAATGTGCAACAACACCCAAAACACAACCGGGCATTCGTCTGTCCAGCTTTAGCCCTTCTATAATACCGCTAAAGAACAAACACCCAAACATAATATATGCTATTGGATATTTAGAATTGCTACTAGAATTGAACATATTAACATGAAGCCTCACCAACATTAGTCAAGTTGGTATGATGCATCGTATAATAATATAAAATATATAAAAAGAATGTAGGTGGGAAGCCAAGACATGAAGAAGGTTTATGATGTAAAAAATAGGAAAAAGGTGTAAGTGGGAAGCCAACACAAAAGAAGGTCCATAGTGTGCGTAGTAAAAATTTTTCTTATCTTGTGACTTAGAAGAAATGGTTCTCTGTAAAGGAACGAAATGACAATTTATTCCTATATAACAAGACGATTGAATTGGAAATATCGACAAATTCTTGCGGGGTCCAAAGAAATGAAAAGAAAAAAGGGGGGTCAACTTGTTCCAATTTCATCTCTATTGAATTTGAATATCAGAATAGCGGATATGGTCATAATTCAATGGGTCAGGTCCGCTTATTTTTCCTTTATTGACTTCTAATCTTTACAATGGATGTATACGGTAGATACATACCCGAAGTTTTAATATTTGTGGATATGTTCACATTTATGATAAACTTAAACAGCAGCCATCCAAATTGTGGTGATGAGTTTTGTATACTGAAAATGGTTTTACGTTATCAGTTAATTATGTAAGGTTTGCTTTCACAAGCAACATCTTGGTTATCTAGACTACGAGTTGTATGGGACATGAATAATGTCAGTTTATATCGGCATCTTTCAGTTCCTGGTGTCTCGTATAGTCCTATATGGGATGTATAGGTCTATGCGACTTGTATAAACCTATACTCTGAGTCGTATATGAAAGGCAATCAGATTTCAAGTCTAAACCTCAATTGTATTATTAATTGTTATTATGATAATTGTTTACAAATAAACCCTATTTATAAAAACACCCATCATAGATCAATAAAAATCCTTATATTAGAATAACTATGAGAAAACTAACTGAAAAACCCCTAGGTTTGTAAGTACGACATGTCCTCGTACTTACGCAAAATTAGTCTAACAATATACGACCTATATAGGTCGTATATGCACAATTTAATTATTTTTTATTAATTAATTAAAACTTGTAAATAATATAGTCGTTTGATGATGGAGAGGTTGGTTAAAACAAGTCGTTTGATGATAGAGAAGTTGGATGAAAACAAGTCGAATGATGATGGTGTCAAATGACATTGACAAAAACTTACACGAGTAAACATGTATACGAGTGGAGGTGAAACTTTTGAAAAAGATTGAGATATTATTGGAATATAGTTCATCCACGAAGAGCTATACTATTCGTATAAGGCCTATATGAGGTATATAGTTTATTCACGAAAAACTATATGAGTCGTATAGGCCTATAGAATGCATTTAGTTCATCCACTAAGAACTATATGAAAAATTAGGCTTATATGACCTGTATAGGCCTATACGAGTCGTATAAACTACAAAACTGTAATAGCCTAACTACCCCCGTAACATAATATTGTCCGCTTTGGCCGGGATGTACCATCGTCGTCTCACGGACTTGCTTTTGGTTGTCCAGGTGAAGACTTCTCACGAAGTCACTCATCCTAATACTACTTTCCAATGAGCACACTTAATTGTGGAGTTCTTCTCTAATCCACTACCATTAAACGCATAAAACACGTTATGATGGGTAATATATCCACTTTCTTATAAAGAAAACTTTGTTCTCCTTCTCTACCGATATCGGATGTTACAAAAACACAGAGACTCTAATTTCTCTATACATGTGTCAGGCACATATGGTCACATACCCCCATGGAGTGGTATTTGTATGTAGCATCCTTATCTTATTAGAAAAATTAGCATGGGTAATTTTTAGAATCTTCCAAGTTTTTACATTTCTAACAGTTAATTACAAAAACTTAATTTACAAAAGTTCTGTTTAACTTGTTTACTACTCCTTCCGTCTCATTATAAGTGTCATAGTTTGATTTTTCAAGTCTTTCTTGTTTAACTTTGACCGACGATATATTTGTTTGTGTTATATAATACTTGATGTAAAATATATAAATGGATTGAGTTTTAAATGTATTTTACATTTATATAATTTTCATCAAGTATTATATGACACGAACAAAAATATTTACGATCAAGGTTGCAAAAGAAAGACTTGAAAAGTCAAACTAGGACACTTATAATGGGACGGAGGTAGTATTAGGTATTGTATTTGTATGTTCACTCAAGTTATCAGATAACTACAATTCAAATAATTTATTATCATAGTAATAGTTTCTAAAAATAGAAAGAAATTATTGAGGACTTGTTCGTGTAAAATTTTGCCATTACTGAAGCTTGTGCAAATCATTTGAGACATGATAAGAGCTGAGAATGAAACAGCTAAGTATTACTGTTCATTACCATTTTGCCTTCTTCTCGTACGTACGTATACTGATAATATTTCTATTTGAAGAAACGTGGATCGACTCACTGGTAGACGATCTACTTTCCTCGGGTGTGATTATGCTTCTTCACCGATGGTTTTCTTGGATCTGGGCTCTTCCACCTACAAAATGAACAGCACCGTCAACTTACCCCTCAGAAAGGGACAGAGGGGTCCTCTTTGGGGTAACACTCCGGTGTGAGAATAAGTATTTTGTAGGAGAAGATAATGTTATGAGAGTAAGGAAATCTGGAGAGTATTTCTTAATAGCTGAATACTCTGTAATTTGCTGTGATTGTGTGTGTTACAGACTGTAACTGACTGTGAGTGAATGTAATTGAATCTGATTGAATGTGAATGAATGTCTCTCCTTGTGGAGTTGATGCTGTATTTATAGTGCTAGGGTTTCCACTAATTGGGCTCAGCCTTGTTGGCCTCCTCCAATTGCTCTGCGCCACGTGTCCTCTGGGACACCTGGTGCTTTCTCATTGGTTGTAATCACGTGGTAGCACATGTGTCATGCTGAGTTGTCCACCTTTCATTTGGCAGCAGTCAACATCAGCATATTCTTATTCCTTAAAAAGATACCTTCTGGAAGGTTGTCTGACGTGCACAATCAAGGTTGCCATAATCCTGATTTGGATAAGGATGAGGTTGATTATGTGCATGTGTGATGCGCGCCTATCCTGAGGATGCGCGAGGTCTTCTCTTTATTCTCACGCGCAGATGTTTCATGCGCAGATGTGATATGCACGAGCATGTGATATGCGCCACGCGCGGATGCGCCGCGCGCATATGTGATATGCGTGAGCATATGTGATGCCTGAGCATCTGTGGTGCCTGGGCATATGATGCCTGAGCATGTGTGGTGCCTGGGCATATGATGCCTGAGCATATGTGATATGCGCCATGCGCATAGGTTTTGGCTTTGTGCCTTCGTAATGTCTTGATTTCAAGCCTCTTGTCTATATCTTGTGGGTTGACCCGCCTCGCTCGGTGTTGAGGCGGGTACATACCTCTTCAAGCCCCCCCAGTCTAATGTGTGTCTTGTCTCGCGCGAGCGAGGCAAGATAGATGTTAGACTTAACAGTTTGCTCTTTTAGTAGGGGTTTTGTCTTTTTCTTCTTATTATTCATCGTTGCGCGAAATTCTATCCTTTTAGTTGAAAACGAATCGGCCTTATACGTGGTTGGTTGTTGCTGACATGGGTCAGTGATGGAGACGTGTCAGACCTTTCGTGTGCTCGAGGTGCTACAGTTGCCTTTCGTGTCACCTCACAGAGTGTCAGGAACACGTGTCGCGCTCGCATTGGTCATTCCTGCGAGTGGTAGCGCGTGAACTCTGGCAACAGCTGTATTATTTCTTTTCGTGTCCCCTCATACAGTGTGATTGACACGTGTCGCGCTTCCGTTGGCTTACACCTGCGAGTGGGGGCGCGTGAAGTCCGATCAGCACCCATTTTTCTCTCTCCTGGGCCTATAAAAGCCAGCCCTTAGAGTTTTTTATCCTTCATCTTCTTGTTTATTATTCTGAGCTTTTCTTTCTTTCTTTCATTCTATTCCCTTTGTTCTGCTTCCAAATATCTGTTATTCAGAAGCAACCTTCGTTCGTTGTCACAGTTGTATGTCTGATAGCTCAGACAACACAATCTCCCCCATCCATTGCCGTAGAAAATCGTTAGTAATGTCTACATTGAAGAAGACCGGCAAGGGGAAGAAGGCTGCTGAGGTCTCATCGGAGGAGGTAGGGAGGACCAAGGCCGTGAAGAGGTGGAATGAAATCCCCTGCAAATTGAGGCAGGCTGATCTTGACAGCCTTATCGCCTCTCAGGGTTTCCTCCCTGTGTTTGGCTGCATGTTGCCTGCGGCTGGGCAAACGGCGGCGGACCCGCCTGCCGGCTATATATCCCTATATAGCCATTTTTTCACCCACTGCAACCTTCGTCTCCCGATGACAAGGTTTGTGGGTGCACTGCTTAAGTTCTATGGGATTCATATATCCCAAGTCCATCCGTTTGGACTTGTGCGCATGACTCACTTTGAGTTCATGTGCAAATCCCAGCGCGAGGAGCCCACCCCTCGGCGCTTTCAGTATTTTTACAAGCCCAAGATCCAAGATTCTTGGTTCTCATTTGTTCCTCGCAGTCAGAAGGTGAAGTGCTCCACTGTTTCATTCAAGAGCCTTCATGACTGGTCTGAGAGGTTTTTTTACATAAGGGCTGGTGTGATCCCCATCCGCATGACCATGCGCGCGATTTCTTCTGCGCCTGCGGATGTGGGTGTCCTCAAGAACCCAACTGGCGCCTGGGTTAATAAGCTGACCGCTGAACCATCCCCCGCCAAGAATATTTGTGAGGAGGCGCTGGTGGGGGTTGGTATGAGCAAGAGGTGGGCGGATAGCGCGCTTGAGCCCGTTATCCAAGTCGACGGGTTGTGTAAGTTTATCTCATTGCTTTTTTTCTGCGCGAATATAATTCGTTTTGTTGATATCATTTGACTTGTTTTTGTGCAGTCACCAAGGATTATATCCACGCCGCCTATGATGAACATATGGAGGGTGGCTCCGTCGCGCTCGGCGCTGGGGAGGTTGGTTTCCCCGATCGCTTCGATGACATGTTCATCCCTGTTGATCTGGGATTTGTCTTTGACAGCGATGCGCCTGGTAAGCCTTTGTACTTACGCATTTGCCTTTATAATACCAAATTTGGCTAATACTTCTGTTGCATGTATTGTAGATGCGCTCGAAAACTACGAGCTGGAGCTCGCGGAAGAGGAGGAGAAGAGGAGCCGCCCCAACTAAAGCGTAAAGCAAAGGGGAAAACTGGCGCAGGGGCCAGTAAGAAACAGAAGAGGGATGATGCCCCTGTTGTTCAGGATCCTCCTACCCAGGCGGGGGGATTTGGGAAAACCCAGGGGTTTACCACCAAGGTTTCCTTGTCTTCCCTGCCTCAAAAAGTGGGCAGACCTCCTGTCCACTTGAGGTATGGTGGCGCTACCTCCTCCCTTCGCGCTACGGAAAAGGGAAGTGGCATTGCGCCTTCGACAGGTATACTTTGCTTATCCTTTATGGTTCAATGAGCGCGATTCTGATAGAATTACTAATGAATCTTTGCTCACTCAAATGTTTGTAGAGCCGGCGACAGTGCAACAAGATGCCGAGGCCGCGCCGGAGGTCGCTTCGAAGTCCCCTGTTTTACCCTCAAAGAAGGGTAGAATGGACTTCATGGCGATGTTAGCTTCGCGAACGGAGTTGCGCCAAGGTACGTATTGCTTTTTTTTTTTTTTTTCTGACTTTCTTTTAGATCAAGTCATGAACCATTTGTTGTTGTTGATTTTTTCATATAAGCCGTAGCTGGCGTACAAGCTTCTGGCGGCACTCCTGGCGCCGGCGCCAGCGCCGCTGGCTCTGCTCCTGCTCCTGCAAGCGATGAATCTCCCCTCATTGGGATTACTAAGGAGCAGGAGGCCGTTTTGCGCGCCGACCTGGCGGCGTCGAGACCTCCCTCACCTCCTCCTGCGCACAGCCCTCCTCGCGAGACTGATTTTGATTCTAGGTCGCAGGAGAAGAGACCTATTTCAGAGGAGGATGAGGAGGTTCATGCTGAAGACTCCGACGGCGCCCGCGCCAGCCCTGCAGCGCCACGAGGTTTCGCGGCGGAGCCTTCTCGTGGGGCTGGCGCTGACTTTTCTGCTTCATCCCCGCAGGTATAGGTTCTTTCTTGCTCCGCTGCGCGGACTTCCATCTTAATGTTTTGATGACTTAGATAATTTCTTTGTTTTTGCAGGAGGCCGATCACACTTACCGCCCAAGATGGAATATTACTGAAGACAGCACATTTCAGTCCATGGGTGTGTGTGCGGAATTCTTGGCTCATGCTGTGCCTCCATCTGAAAGGAGGTTCCAGGAGGACCGCGCTCGCGACGACCTGCTCAACGATCATATGTTTGCTGGGTCGGCCTTCATTGCTGCCTCCCAAGAGCTTCGCTCTGATTACGTAAAAGTACGTGATGCTCTTGCGGAAGCCAAGCAAGAGGCTAAGGTGTCTGCTTGGCATCTTTCTGATGCTCGCGAGAGAGCTGAGAAGCTCCAAGCAGAGCTCAGTGAGAACCGAGCAAGTGCCAACAGCGCCTTCGTGAAGCGCGGGCATGAGCTTCAGGCGGCGCGGGAGAAGCTGCAGGCGGCGGAGGCGGACGCGGCCAAGTACGCGCGCAGAGCGCGCGACTTGGAGCTGGAGGCGGAGGCGCGTGATCAAGCTCTTGTCCAGTCTATCACTGAAAAATCATCACTGGAGAGTGGGGTTGCGCGCCTGAAGAGGGAGCTGGCGGCCGCGCAGGCCGATAAAGATGAAGCCCTGGCGACGGCAGCGTCTAGCCAGGAAGCACTTGATGCTGCGCGGGCGGAAAAAGAAGAAATCTTGGCGGCAGCAGCGTCCGACAAAGAGGAGCTGAAAAAGACTAAGGAAACTGTTGAGTTATTAAACTCTCAGGTTCCTGCCCTCGAGACGTCTGTTGCTGGCCTCGCGCAGGATCGCCACTGGCTCATCTCACAGGGCATGACTCGTTGCGCTTTCGCGATGAAATACTCAGACGAGTTTCAGGCCTTTGTGATGGACTGCAACGCTGCCGCGCGCTTGGTGGGGCGAGCTGAAGGGTTTACGGATGGCTATGAATATGGCATGCTGAAGAAGAACCCATCCGAGTACCCTTATCAGAGCTCCGTTGCCTGCGCGGACATGGCCGCGATGGGGGAGAAGTATATGAATACTCCCATTCCCATCCTTGCGCAGGTATTTTAACCTTAATGAGATTACCTTGACTTATTTTCTAAGTCTTTTTGTACTCATATTTTTCCTTATGATTTGCAGATATCCGCGCTTGCTGACCAGCCTGATCTCGTCGCGCTAAAGAAATTACTTGACGAGTGCGAAGGGGCTGGCGGCGGCGATGATGGCGCGGCGAATGCTGGCGTTGCTAGCGGCTCTGGCGTGGCCAAAGGATCCGCTCCTGATACTGTCGTGATAGAAGACTCCATTCAAGATGAAGAACTTGACTATGGTCAGTTTGGAGACGACGAGGAGCAGGCTGCGCCAGATGCCGAGGGCGATGATGAGGATGATGAAGAGGCTGATGTCAACGTGGAGACTTGAGAAGCCCTTCATGTTTTTTTCTTTTTTTTTTATTTGTAGTTTGTATCTCATCTTGTAAACTTGTAAATTTCAATGCTTTTGAATGAAATTCTATTTTTCCCTTCTTCGCATCTTGCGCATTCCCATTCATTTCTTTATATCGCATGTTTGCTTGTTGAATATAAGATATGCTTGCGCGTTGGAATAAGAACAAGGTTGTAAGGAATCTATTATACTTAACCCTTGTCATATTGTAAGTGATTCTGCCATATCTTGATTATGTTGACACGTGTGTTGGCGTTTTCATTATTCCTCTTTTCCGCGACGTTATCGCACATGGAATTATGAGTTTTTTATCCTTTACGTGTCAATATGTGTTACTCAGATATCCATTACAATTTCATGCGCGACCTCGAACTGAGACCTTAACAACTATGTTTTGGCATTCGCTTTGCCTTAGTTGTGCTTAGGTATTTTTATGGTCAGTCTGCGCAGCATGTAGGATGGATGTTGTGAGTGATTTGAGCTAAGGCTCACATTATTGGGCTAAGGCCCTGAGCTAAGGCTCATAATTTTGGGCTAAGGCCCTGACGTTTTAGAGTTAAGACTCGTTAACGCGTTTGCGCATGTATGTTTTACTTCGTTTTATTTTCTTTTGATGTCAATACAGTGTTGTCATATTGCTCAAAATTAATAAAGGGAAGTGTGAAACATGTATGCAAAAGGTAATAGAATTGGGCTAAGGCCCTAACGTTTTAGAGTTAAGACTCGTTAACGCGTTTGAGCTTGAAGCTCGCGCATGAATGTTTTACTTCGTTTTTATTTCGTTTTGATGTCAATACAATGTTGTCATATTGCTCAAAACTAATAAAGGGAAGTGTGAAACATGTATGCAAAATAGAATCCACATTAAGAGAAGATAGCGCGTATCATTATTCATAATGGCTTAAAAAGCCTTGATTACAAACTTGACATTTTTATATGAAACATTTTCTAAGCTGTGCCGCGTTCCATGCGCGCGGGATCTTCTTTCCATTCAAATCTTTTAAAGCGTATGCGCCTTTTCCCAATTCTTCCGAGACTTGATAAGGTCCCTCCCAATTGGGGGACATCTTTCCCGGGGGTATCGCGCGGCTAGCTTCATTGTTTCGAAGGACAAAATCATTTTTCTTGAAGTGGCATTCTTTCACGCGCTGGTTGTAATATTTTTCCAGCTTTTTCTTGTACTTGGCTTCACTGATGATAGCCGCCTCTCTGCGCCCTTCAAGTAAGTTGAGATCCAACCTCCTTTCGCGCTCGTTATCAATTTTGTTCATCATGAGCACTCTATGGGATGGGCATCCAATTTCTGCTGGAATCATTGCCTCTGTTCCATAGGTTAGGCTGAACGGGGATTCGTCATTGCTGGTTTTGCTTAATGTCCTGTGTGCCCACAGGACATTAGGTAGCTCTTCGACCCAAGAATGGGATTCTCCCTCCAACCTTTTCTTCAGCCCATTTAACAAACTTTGGTTCGCGCGTTCCACTTGTCCATTCCCCTGAGGGTGATAAACTGAAGTGAAAATTTGGTTGATGCGCAATTCCTTGAGCCAGCTGGATATCTTCTTGTCAGTGAATTGCTTGCCATTATCGCTCACAATTTCCATGGGCAAGCCAAATCGGCATATGATGTGGCTCCAGATAAACTGCTTTATCACTTCGGCTGTGATTTTTGCTAGTGGCTTGGCTTCAACCCATTTTGTGAAATAGTCTACTGCCACTACCAAAAATTTTACTCGCCCAGGCGCTTGCGGTAGGGGACCCACAATGTCGATTGCCCATTTATGGAAAGGCCATGCGGAGGTCACCGGAATCAAGTTGTTCTTTGGCCGCATGGTGTTTGGCGCATAGCTCTGACATGCTTTGCATTTTTGGATCTCCTTTAGAGCGTCCAAGTACATGCCTGGCCAATAGTAGCCTGCGCTCATTGCCTTGGCAACCACCATGCGCGGGCCAGCATGAATTCCACAGATTCCTTCATGTATCTCTCTGATCACATAGGTTGCTTCCTCAGCATCTAGGCATTTCATGAGCGGCCCAAGATAAGAGCGTCGATATAATGTACCATCAAGCAGCTCATAGTTCTGCGCCTTGTGTCTTATCTTCCTCGCCTGTGCGCGATCATCTGGTACCTTTCCCTCCTTCAAGAATTCCATTATTGGAGTTATCCATGATGAAGGGGTTGTATGAGTTACCAGGACAGACTTCGCTACCACCGACGGGTTGCTCATTACTTCTACACTGACATCTTTGCCAAAGTGATCAAAACTGGTTGATGCCATCTTACTCAGCGGTCTGCAGATTTGTTTTCACTGCGCGGAATATGAATGATTCTGAAGCAGTCAAATTGCTCGATGAGCTTTTTCGCCTGCTCTAGGTATAGAGGCATGGTGTTCTCCTTGGCATCATAAAGGCCATTGACCTGTGCTGCTACCAAGTATGAATCAACATGGGCCTCTAGCTTTTTAACTCCGAATTTTTGCGCGATGCGCAGGCCAGCCAGCAGGGCTTCATACTCAGCCTTATTGTTGGTGCTCTTGAAGTCCAACCTGATGGCGTAAGTATATTCATGATTCTCTGGATCCACCAGTTTGAGGCCTGCGCCGGACCCTTCATTGTTTGAAGCTCCGTCAGTGAACAATCTCCAAACATTTTCTTCATCATTGGCTCGCGGAGGGTCCCACGGATGGCGCCAATGAAGAAACGTGGATCGACTCACTGGTAGACGATCTACTTTCCTCGGGTGTGATTATGCTTCTTCACCGATGGTTTTCTTGGATCTGGGCTCTTCCACCTACAAAATGAACAGCACCGTCAACTTACCCCTCAGAAAGGGACAGAGGGGTCCTCTTTGGGGTAACCCTCCGGTGTGAGAATAAGTATTTTGTAGGAGAAGATAATGTTATGAGAGTAAGGAAATCTGGAGAGTATTGCTTAATAGCTGAATACTCTGTAATTTGCTGTGATTGTGTGTGTTACTGACTGTAACTGACTGTGAGTGAATGTAATTGAATCTGATTGAATGTGAATGAATGTCTCTCCTTGTGGAGTTGATGCTGTATTTATAGTGCTAGGGTTTCCACTGATTGGGCTCAGCCTTGTTGGCCTCCTCCAATTGCTCTGCGCCACGTGTCCTCTGGGACACCTGGTGCTTTCTCATTGGTTGTAATCACGTGGTAGCACATGTGTCATGCTGAGTTGTCCACCTTTCATTTGGCAGCTGTCAACATCAGCATATTCTTATTCCTTAAAAAGATACCTTCTGGAAGGTTGTCTGACGTGTACAATCAAGGTTGCCCTAATCCTGATTTGGATAAGGATGAGGTTGATTATGTGCATGTGTGATGCGCGCCTATCCTGAGGATGCGCTAGGTCTTCTCTTTATTCTCACGCGCAGATGTTTCATGCGCAGATGTGATATGCACGAGCATGTGATATGCGCCACGCGCGGATGCGCCGCGCGCATATGTGATATGCGTGAGCATATGTGATGCCTGAGCATCTGTGGTGCCTGGGCATATGATGCCTGAGCATGTGTGGTGCCTGGGCATATGATGCCTGAGCATATGTGATATGCGCCATGCGCATAGGTTTTGGCTTTGTGCCTTCGTAATGTCTTGATTTCAAGCCTCTTGTCTATATCTTGTGGGTTGACCCGCCTCGCTCGGTGTTGAGGCGGGTACATACCTCTTCACTATTCTAAACACTTATTACATATTTGATATTTCAATTAGTTTAGTCATTGTTAATAAAAATAATTACCTTGATAAATTCCAATTACTTCATAAAAAACCGCGAAACAAGGTACCCTAATGGTTATGTCGATAGTGATTTTATTGTAGGTAGGATATTCTACTTCAACTTATCAGTTACATAATTCACAACAATATTATTTTTCTAATTTCTCATGCATTTCTTTTGCCAAATTTACATGTTAAACAAACGAATAACCTAATAAGGCTGTAAACAAGCCAAGTCGAGTCGAGCCAGAGTGTGCTCGAGCTCGAACTTAATCGAGCTGGCTCGAGCTCGGCTCGTTTTCTTTATCGAGCTCGAGCCGAGCTCGAGTTCGTCGAGCCGGACTCCTTTAGTTTTTTAATTTTTTTTTGTTTTTTATTTATTGTTTTTTTATTTTATATTTTACAAATTTTGATATATAAAATTACAAAAAATATAATTTTAACATACATATCATATAAAATTTATAAACTAGAGAATTTATAAATTTGTTTGCTTTATTTTCGTTATTCTTCTATAAGGTTTTAAGTATCGAGTGACATAATAACTTTTATTTATTTATTTCTTGGTATGATATATTATATATAGATATTAAAATTTAGTGTTTATTTTAAACGAGCCAACAAGCCGAGCTAACGAGTCGAGCCACGAGCCGAGCTGACCCTGGCTCGAGCTCGGCTCGTTTAAAAATCGAGCCGAGTCAAGTCGAGCTCATTTAAAATCGAGCTTTTTCGAGTCGAGCTTTTTTCAAGTGAGCCATGAGCCGCGAACTTTTTGAACAACCCTAGAATAACCAAATCAAAGTATGTGCCATAAAATGTGCTAAATGTGAGGATATCTCCCTCTAAAACAAATAACTAGAAATATTTAATTAGGTTTATATTGAGTGGAAATAAAAGATTTACTGTTCCATGAGTTCATGTGAATCGGAATGAAGAAATGTGACAAAAGTTCTAAGCTTACCTACTCCCCACAATAAAGAGGCAATGATCATCAATACCCCATTTTGACGTGGGTTCTTTTTGATCATGTATCGTGTATGATATAATTTTTTTTTATATAAGTTAGGTATTAGTCATGTTGATTAGATTTAGAAAGTATAACAAGAAATGCTAAAACTATTTAACAAAAATGATACATTGTAAAATTATTAAAATAAAACATAAAAAGGAAAACAAGATTACCATGAGTTACCTAAGTACTCTAATCGAAAACTGAACCGGATCAAAAGCAAAAGCAAAAACAAAAGCATATGAGTATTCAGATAAGAGATCGAACCGGTTTAGTCTCGAACGATAACCTTGATAATGGTTGCTATTTAATAAATACTATTCAAACATATTTCAAAAGAAGAATTTAATTGAATACTTTTTTTTTTCTCTTTCTATTTTCCGCGTCGAGAAATCAATATAGAAACTAGTGAAGATCTATGAAGAAGATGAGATTACTATGTATTTGGGTATAAAATTCTTCAAGCAAATATGAAATCCCTTGTTTGTGATGCAAATTGAAGCACAAACAAAATGTGTAGGCCTTTTTTTACATAATCTTTAAACGATTTTTGATGATCCTTAGTATTGAGTCATTGACACAACAACACAATTATTCGCTTTATAATTATTGAAGTACTGACAACAAAGTGTTGAAAGTGTTAAATCAGCAAGATGAACGAAAAGCATAAGCATACACGGTATAATTCCAATTTTATAATTTACTTACAAACGTTCATTTTGTTGGTTGAAACGATCTTCAAGCAATTGGAAATTCAAGGACCAATTTTTCGTTATACATATAATTAACTAATTAAGATTCAACTAGTGTGATATTGAGAAGAATATCACTCTCATACGTGTAACACGTCTTCAAACTTTGGACACTCTAAAAAGTAAGTATCATTGTTTTAGGAACCAACGTGTTAAGCAAACTTCCAAATGAACCTGAACCTTAAACATTTTACTTATCACGATGGGCTAATAAAAATTGTGTTGTTTACCATTTAATATTTATTGTGTTATAGCTTTCAACTTACAAGTTATGAATTATGCGTTAGGCTAAGTGTTGTGGGCACCTTGAGGGCACCAAAACCAGCCATGTCACCATACACCACCCCACCACCATGTTCACCCCGGGCGCCACCCCCTTGCTCACCAAAGTATTGGAGTCCCCACCACCTTTCTCTTTCAATTTTATAGCATTGTGATTGGTCCATTCAAATATAACCTATGATTGCATAATGATTATAACTTGGTTAACCAACCTAAACCAACACTTGTTTTATAGGTTGGCTAGTTAACGTCCCTCCGCCTACATATCAATGACGTTTTGTTAACCAAAATCCATCCATAAAATTTTTCATCATGGTGATGATTAATTCCCTATCTTGATCAATTTGTAAACATTTTCTCAAGAGATTCATCAAAAACGTAAATAGGGTTAAAAAATCAGCTAACTTATATGAAATATGTTATACAATGACCATTGTTGTAATAACATGTTAGCGCCTGTAGCTCAGTGGATAGAGCGTCTGTTTCCTAAGCAGAAGGTCGTAGGTTCGACCCCTACCTGGCGCGATATTTTGTTACATTTTTTTACAAATTTTTAATCATTAAACTTATTTTTCTGTACAAAATTTTTATCATTAAACTTAAAAAAAAAACTTTTGATATTCACGACTTTATCATATGAAAGCACCAAGCCACCAACTAACCCATAACCTTAAATATGCGCGGATGATTGATTGATTAATTGATTGTTTATATTATTTATACAAAACTTTAGTCATTAATCTTACAAAGAGTACTATATGTTGACTTTATCCTAATTCCTATATGAAGCACAAACTAACCTTTCATCCTAAACATGCCCTTTAGATCATTGTTACAGCCACAGGTTACCACACAATGCATTCACATCCTTAATTAATTATTATGTCAAGTTGACATGCATGTTGATATATTAATTAGCATTGTAAATGTGTTAGAATAATTGTAAACACGTTAGCTTGGTGAGGGTGACCATGTAAATAAATCATTTTATTCTAATTTAATCGAGTTGATATGTAACCCTTATTTAATAATCGAGTTAAACAAATCACCCAATTAGCCCGTCTCATTCAACACGTTAAACAAATCAACCCAAACACAAACACGTCTGATGAACTAAACACGTCACGAAGCCATAACCGGCTTCTTCTGGTCCATGAGCCCTTTCCTGAGCATCTGATAAGCATTCCTATAATGCTCAAGCGAAATACACAACTGCGATTCCGTTTGCCTCTTCTCCTCCACGCCTTCCTCGATCATCTCCCGTTGCTTCTCTATCACCTTCTCCAACTCCTCTATCGTCTTATTAGACCTCTCACACTCCACTTGCAGCTTCTGCATCCGGTTATTCAACTCGTCAATCTGATCATCCTTCAACCGCAATTCCTCTTCAACCTCACTCAATTTCATCTCAAATTCATCTCTATCGGTCAACCGCTCAATTTCATCATCCGGTTCCGATTCAGTTTCATGCATGACGTCATCAACGTTCTCCTCATCTGGATCTGGATCTACCGATTCGTCTAAACAGGTATTATCATTATCATTATCATTATTATTGCTATTATCATTATTATGTTGTATTGATTCGTATTGTTCTAGCTTAGATCTCAAATTACTAATCTCTTGTTCATATAATCGTATCTTCTCATTAGCGCTACGTAATTCGGCTTCATAATCGGTAAGATCCGGATTCGCTTGATGTACTTCTTGTTCAATCTGAGCTTTCTTAAGTTCGCCTTCTAATTCCGTTATCTTCCTCCGTAACCGTCTATAATAATTATTATTATTATTACCGTAATACGTCGAACCGGAGTTAATAAAAAACGAATCATCCGGATCCGAACCGGAATCATACGCGGACGTCTCGTATCCTTTATTCACACAGTCTAAAAACGCAGCATGTGCACCGGATAACCGTCGTGAAACTGAAAACCGATGCTCCGGTGACGTCATAGCTGACGGAGGCTCGGAGCAGATATCGCTCATGCCGCAGCTTTGAGACCGGCAGTCAGGCGGTAACGTACGGCGTAGCTCACATGTGGCGTCATCGTAACGTTCGGCTAATGCTTTGAACATACGGTAGAATTCCTCGACCTGAGAGACGAGTTCGGGTCGTTTTTGGATGTAGATTTCGGCTTTTTTCGCGAACGAGTCGCCTTCTTCTTCAATTAGTTTTAGCATGCGTTTGACGCTTCGGTCCATTTCGGTTATTAGGAATCGTTTGGTAGGTCCGCGGTGGTTCGTCATTTTGGCCATTTAGGTTTTGATAGCAAGCGATCATGATTTTTTGTTTTGATGATTTGATCGGATGCAAGAACAAGATGCAAAAATGGTGGAATGGTTTTCAACTCAAGCAACAATGGCCTTTGATTTTTAGCATTCAACAAACTCCCATAACCGTTTGTGTATTTTTGTAAAAAGAGGTAGTTATATTCAAACATCACACATGGTCTGTTAATAATTTCACACGACTTGCATAGGAGTTATATGAATCACATAACCTTCACATAACTGACTAATGTACAGAGCGGATATATGATGACAACTTTTTTAGTCTATACGAGCCGCATAGGCTTCAAACACATAACCCATTCCTGACACAAAATGATAAAATTCTGCACATATACGGGTCATATAGGTGTACATGGTGTCCAAATATTTTATGTGGTGTGAGAATAGTCTATGCCTTTTGGAAATATGACTAATGAGAGTAAAGCTTTTCAATTTCGATATACTCGCTATAACCTAAATAGTATCAAAACATGTTCGTTTCATTTTTTTATTTATTACGTAATATTTAAACTCGCGTAACCAAACCTGCGTGTTACAGCGAATACCAAACGAAAGATAAAACCAAAAAAGTATAGTGTGTTTGATTAAATGGTTAGCAAAATGTGTGAGTTAATACAAAAAAGAATAAAAAATGGGTGTTGCGGTGGGCGTGAAGTTCTTCTGTTTTTGATGTACTCGTAATAGCAAGCGAAAGAGAAAGATAAAAAATATAATTGTAATGTAACAAAAAAGGTATTGAAACATCAAAATTTTTTATAAATGAGAAAAATGAAAGGAGTTAAATGATTGGAAAGATAAATTTTTTTTGGGTTTCTATGTGTTTCGCCATTTAAATGGCTAAACACACAATGGTTGCAGAGCGTGTTAGAAAAGATCTGCTGAGCTGGAGGTTTTTTTGGTGTTCCGCCGTTTGAAATGGCGGATTGACATATTTACCATATCATCCGCCATTTGAAATGGCGAAACACAACTTTTACCCCCTTATAGTCTGCCCTTATACATTTGTCCCACTACCGCCATTTGAAATGACGTAAGTGAAATAGTATAAATACCTGACACATTTGACGAGAGCTTGTTGACCACACTATTCACTTCCGCTATCGCCATTTCAAATAGCGGAAGTGAACAGTGTGATCAATAAGGTACCAAACAGAAAAGTTGTCATATATATCAATACCGTTCACTTCCGTTGGCGAAGTGAATAGTGTGGTCAAAAATGTCAAAAGCTGAAAACTCTTGTCAATGTCATAAAATATCAGTACTATTCACTTTCGTTGTTTGAAATGACGGAAGTGAATAGTGTAATCAACAAGCTCTCTTCAGTTGTGTCAGGTATCTATACTATTCACTTACGTCATTTTAAATGGCAGAAGTGAGACAAATGTAAAGGGGTAAAAGTTGTGTTCCGCCATTTCAAATGGCTGAACACATGGAATTTATGTCACTTTCGCCATTTCAAATGACGGAACACCACGCTCTACTATCATTGTGTGTTCCGTCATTTCAAATGGCGGAACACATGGAAACCCAAAAAAAATTATTTCACTCATTTAATTTTTCCCATTTACAAAAAATTTTCACTTAAACATGTTCGTTTCTTTGTTTTTTTATATTATTATGTACAATCAAAACTTGCATGACCAAACATGCGCGTTGCAACCGCTATGTAACAAAAGATAAAAATCTATCTATTCTAATAAAAGATTACCATTTTTGCCACTTGTCAATCTTATAGCCCTCCTCACATTTTTTTTTCCAATCAATTTCAATATATGATCCTTATATTTTAAGTCATTTTAATATATAAATTCATGTTTATTTTTATTAAATGTAAGCACTAACTGATTCATTCATTAACATTATTGATGAAATAAGAAAATATTAAAATTGAAGTTGCAGACATGTTATAATAAAATTTGAAAGTCACAGGTAAGTGAAAATAAAAAAAAAATAAAGGCGCATCATTGTCGAAGAATTTGGATTTGTATAGTAAACTATAAATTTTTTTTAAGCTGGGATTCAAACAGCATTGCATAATTTTTTATATAAGATTGGTTTCAAATTTGGATTTAAAACTTTCTTATATGGATTTGAACTCGGGAAATGTGTATTTTCTTAATTTAATATGTCTTATAAGATAAATTATTTATTAAAAGCATTTGATATTTTAAACCAAAAATTTGTTTCATTTCCATTCCATTATTTTCGTTTTCCAAAAATCATTTAGGATATTGAAACCTAGAATATCGTTTTCATCAATTATTTACACAATTCCAATATTATATTAACTTATAAATTTTATTTTTATACAAATACAACGAATTGAGGTTATGTTAGTGTTACTTGTTGGTTAGTACATAATTAAAGTATTTATTATGGTTTCTATTCAAAATAATAAACAACTAACAATTGATTCATAATATGAGGAATGAGAACAATCGACTTGGACTAAATCCTGATAACGACGGCGACTAAAGCTTAACCTTTAATACCTAAAAGTATATATGATTTTAAAACTAAAAATTTATTCGGGTTGACCCGAAGCCCAGAATTCGGACCCAAGAATTAACCCAAATTACTTCGGTCCAAGTTTGGGTTAGTATTTTCCTGGGTTTGAGTTTCTTGAGTCGGGTTAGTTTGGGGTCGGGTACATGTTTTCTTGGGTTAAGTTTCAGGTTACGGGTAAAAGTGACAACCCTACTTTCAACTATTATAAATAAGAATTCTACTTTCACTTTATGCAAATTTAAATCTTCTAATATTCTTTTAACTCAGAATAATCACACTATTATTTAAACATGGTTTTAAGGTTAGTATGTATTTTTTATTTTCCTGGCAATTACATTCATATGAAATGAAACAAATCATTTTGTTATAGTTTAACTTCTGGTTTTTATGTTGCTTAATTATACAATTTTTAATTGTAAAATATAAAGTCAATTAAAAATTTGTCATAGACAGAATATTAATGACAAAAAATTTATCATGATCAATCAATTTCAAATACTAATGATTATATCATCAAAGTTTGTCATTGACGATTATATCAAAATATTAATGGCAAAAATTTGTCATTGACGATTATATCATTAACGTTAAAGTAATATGGTTTTTGAGATAATTATGTTTTTTTTAGATAAACATGAGTAGATGTTCTTAAATGACATCATATTAATTGATTAAAAGTTATTATATTTTATGTGTATGTATATTTTTTTTATTAGTTTCATTGATATATTATCATTTATCTATAGTTGGTATGTACTTAGAGAACATTTTTAGTCACATGGACAACTATACGTGGCTATATCAAGAGTTATAAGCAGACCAATATGTTACCTTAAGAGAAGTTACAAGTAGACATAGACTAAAGATTTTGTTTTTTGATAAACAATGTATACATACTAATACAATCATAAATGTAGTGTAAAAGAAAGTTTTTATTTATTTGTAACATAGTTGTGTAATCTTAGTTATGTAATTTCTGTAATTTTAATGTAAATTGTTATTGTATCAACAATATATGGTCAATTTGTTGATTGTATTCACTTAATGGTTAAAACTTAAATATTTCATCAATTACCCGTGTAATACACGGGCCTCAAATGAGTAAAAAATATATAGCATGTATTCAAAAGATAAAAATTATATATATATATATGATCAGAATCATGAGAGAATTTTTTTGAAATTGAGAACTATGAGAACAAAATGGTTCTCAAAGTTCTTAATTTGCAAAGGGTTCTATTAGGATACTTACTATATATATATATATATATATATATATATATATGAATTGTTCAGTTAATTGGTTAGCTAAAATAAGTGAGTTAAATTAAAATAAAATGGAGCAATAAAGGTGATGTACTGTACGGTGCACTTCATGGTTTTGAATAATGGAGTGTAAATAAATTAGAGGTCGTTCTAGAAATGTAGTTTAGATAAACGTGTGGACGATTTTCGTATTTTGGAGTTGAGTCCAGTGGGTTTCGACCCATCTTAGTTTAGTTACTAACTTTACTATAATGAGTAGAATAACAGAATAATCAAATGAATATATGTCAACTCGTCACTGCAACACCTGAGTTTTACCGACATACGGGTTTCATCAATCTATAAAATATTATTTTAAATGTTAATCTTTTTTATAATTCATTATACGAGTTACTCTTTTGCAATGTCAAAAACTTGTGGGTTTGTTGCAAGTAAAGCGTACCTATGGCTTGAACGAAAACCATTGTTTATTGAATCCTCTTTGCACGCATACATGTATAAGGTCGTTCTTTTACTTTTAGTTGTTTAGATGACACATAAAGAAATATAAACATGCGGAACCGCCATAACTGCAACATGATAAATAGCAACTTCATATTCGTGTAATATTACACTCAAACAATTACGTTCAAACATTAATATTAAGAATAATTTGACGATAATATTTTTATTTTTCTTAAATCGATTTGAGCGTTAACGGAATTTTAAATTACATGCACGAGCAACAATCGAAAGTGGACTAGTTTGTCTAGAGATCACGTAATCTCATAAATAATTGACTGACTCTATAAGATAAGCTGTTCGTTCATCTTATAGAGTTATAAATCTTTTGACTAATTGTTAAGGTTTAATATATTCACCTATGATTGTCTGTTCTGTATGATGTGGTGATTCTGTTTGAAAACCTTTGTAAATGAATGTTGCTTAACCTATAATAAAATAGGTTTGCATAAATACCCAGATTGTCTCTTGATCCGACTACATGCCTTTAGTCTGGTTTTGATAGTTTTAAACCTTAATAGATCATTTATTTGAATAAAACATTTAGACATATAGACTTTCTGTTTGTTTACCAATCATACGCTATGTTTCTTCTTCATAAAGGAACTTCTGTGTATGTTTATTCTTTAAGAAGAAATATAAATTTAACTATACACATTGTTTGTAAAATGCTATGTTTCTTTATCATGAAAAAACAATATTTTAATTATAACCTTTGTATGTATAAAATTTATGAAATCTTAAACTTGATCAAGGTTTAGGATAAACCCCTGACAAAGGTCTAAGCCATATAATAAATAATAACTTATCGGAACCCCAACCTTACACATGTACTTGGAGTTAAAGACCTAAGCTTTAACAAGCATCATTTCCACTATACGACATGTATTGGGGCTTAAACCGTCGTAACTTCAGGGCTCGGGACTCGTGGCACATTTTACGAGGTATGTGTGTGTGAAATATGTGTTTTGAAACATTTGTTAAATTTCAAACCCGAAACCTGAACCCTTTTAAACTTTCGGGTTTTCGTATTTAGTATACTCTATTTTTTAACTTATGATAATATTATTCCATCTTTACAATTTTAATCCTAAACTCCATTTTATGTATGTTATAAGTTAATTGCATTTTATTCAAGTCTAGGATTATTTTACATGTTTGTTATTTCATTAACTTTTTTAACAATGTTTTAAAGGTGTTACAATTCATTTTTATGACAATAAACTTAATTGAATATATTCGTTATGTTTCAACTCAACTTTTATGATCATTTTAAAGTTTTTGAATATTATTCATGTCCATTAACAAGTCTTGACCAAATTTAATTCTTTATTATAATCTTTGGTCATGTTTACCTATAAATAGAGCTTATTTGCTTACCATTTCACTTGCCACAACTCAATTTACAAAGTATTGTTATTGTTCTCTCATTTTAGTGTATTTTGCCTACTTTGACTTTCAAAAGTCAAATCGATCAAGTTTCAAGTTTCTTCTTTTTATCCTTTTGTTCATTCCTCAGTTGTGTGTGTTATTTTACTTCATGCTTATAATAGTTTAAAACATGATGTTATGATAAATTTAACATTAGTATAGTTCATCAAAAACGAATTTGACTCGCTTATGAATGTATTTGGTTTCGGTTTAGTCAATTTTATTATATCTAAAAACAAATTCTTTTCATTTATTATTCCAAAAATATTATTTTATCAAGCCGGAAATGAACCCGACATAAAAAGATGAGTTTGAGTCTGACCAAAAACGAACCACTCTCTTACACTCAATTTTTTTGGCACGTTTGGAAATTTTCTTGAAACAATCCCAATTTAATAACATGACTAAGAAATATTATAACCCAACATTTTATCAATAATTAAAATTATCCAACTTATAAACTTTTCGACGGAAACTCTAATAATATACCATTATAGAGTAAATATATAGTTTTGCTTTCAAAGGGTTAAAACACTAAACTATGAACCGAATCTTTTAAGTCTTTCATTTTCGTTTATTTTCTTGAACTTTATTTTGAACCTAGAAATATTTTCTAGGGCCGCTCGTCGAACTGAACTCGCCTGGTTCAGCTCGCATAAACGCCTTAAAATATTAAAATATATAACACGTCATCTTTAAAACTAAATTTTTAACTTTTTAAATCTCGTTAGTTCGTCATTAATTATTGTTAAATTTTTAATTATAGTTCGTGAAGTTCGACCGTTCAATTTCTTTAATACGCTTTCGGTTGTCATTTCATGTTTAGCTTCAATTTCAAGATGAGTTTCTCACACTCCCTTTTTATGCTTTTACTTTTTAGGGTAATATACATATCCTAATCAAATACTTAATTTTACTTCGCGTCGTATATTCAAACTATAATTCATTATCATGAACTTGTGTGTTTACTTGCTCAAAGATTACGTGTTCATGATTTCCTCAATAAGTATGATCATACGCCCCCTTTGCACTCAGGACCTTGTTGTTATGAGTGGAAAAGGGACCCCCCATCCGAGAACATTGGTTGTTACCAGGGGCGGCTCGGGCATAGGGCGATGTGGGTGACCGGCTGGGGCACTTAATTTTCGGGGGCACAAACTTATATGTGTGTGCGTGTATATATATACATACATACATATGTTTTTAAAAAAAAGAAATATGTATACTTAATGTTTTATTCTAATTATATAATAACTAGGTTGGTTTAGTGGTAAAGGGACATGACTTCCAATCTAAATGTTGCAAGTTCTAGTCTCACTTGAAACATTTTAAAGTTTTTTTTATACACAAAGTTTTTTACACAACCTAAATCACCCATTTAAAACTTTAATTGTTTAAACCAAACAAAAAACTCAATTACGTAAGTTCTAAATTTTTTTTGCTTATAATATTCGTTACTCGTTAGATCTACGGGCCTTTATATTTCGGCTTGGCCGAGGCATATAAATTCTCAGAGATGGCCCTTGTTGTTACCAATTGGAAAAGACGTTGTTTGCGCTATTACTGCACTAGGTTTCATGAAATTATAATATTTTTTATGTATTTATATCAAACTTTTGTGAACTCACCAACTGTTCAATTAGTTGGCTTTATTTTATATGTATGCTACATGTACATTTATTAAAGGATGAATTGGAGAAAACACTAGATATATGATATTCAAATAATAGACAACGTTGATGTTTGTTTTATTTCCTTCCATTGTATTTGTTTACTTGAACACGCGTGTATTTGTGATTTAAATAAATTAATGATAATAATACCACTTAATAGTGTCACATGTGTTTTGAGCAAACTGTACTTTACACTCAGGCGTTTCCGCTTAAGCCGGGGTTACAACTACCAAGGATATGTGGGTGTGGGTTCTTGGATAAGGATTGTAACTATGGCGGTGTGGATGGAGGGGAATCAGAATCTATGGCAGTGTGGATGTAATAAGAGAGAATTGATAGGCGGATTGCGTGAATGTGAATGTGAATGACCTATGTTTTTCCACTACAAACACTTTTTACTTTATTAGCCTTCTACAACTTTTTAACCAATTTATTTGATTATGCTAATGTATTCTACCATCTAAAAATGTATTATGTAACATTTATTGAACTCGATAAAATTTATGTAGGTTAAGTTAATCGGCCTTCTATAAACCACGAAACCCACACGTACACGATGCAACTAACAAAATTCATGATCTTGGTTCTTTTATCCTTTTGAGTAGATTTGAGCTTATTAATTTCATGTTAGACTCACCATGCATTGAAAGAAACTGATAAACATACATGCATGACCTATGTTGGTTTCAATTTTTCGTTGTTGTCTTGTGTTCTTCATCTTCAATTTCTTCACTTAATCTAACAACAACCCCACACATCCTTCCTCCGCTGACGCCGCCACCCATCTCCTTCCCTCGACAAACTCCCACCACTGCCGGTAAATGGTGAGGACTTGGAGTTCGTGGCGGAAGGAGATGGGTGGCGGCGGCGGTGAAGGGAGGAAGTATGTGGTTGTTGGTAGATTATGTGAAGAAGATGAAATCATGTTTTGGGTTTTATGTCAAAAGACGAAATTCACGTGAAATTCGCATGGTTAGATGAATTAAAAAAAACATGATTTTTGACATTTTTGGAAAACTCATGAAGGAGATGAAAACATGATCAAACATCACGGGGGGGGGGGGGGGGGTCGCGGACAACTTTTTGCTACAAAAACTCACGGGACCTATGGATTGGTTAGAAAATTTGCGAGTGGGGTCAGACTCTACACATGTGTCAGTTTATTAGTGTCACACCCAACATACGGCGGATGTAACATCCCTAAAATTTCGATCCAAATTTGACAAATTAATAAAGTTAAAGGATCAATAATAATCTCAAAGACAAGTAATGACAAAATTTTAAATAAAGAAATATAAGAAAAATAAAGAAATAAAAAGATTTCCTAAGATAAGTCTTCCCACATGAAGCAAATAAGAAAAAGAAACTCCATTCCACATGGAAGAATGTAAGAAAACGGAATCATTCCACTTGGGTATAAATAAGGAAATGAAATCCATCCCACATGGAAAGTGGTAAAGAAATGGAGGCTCTTTATAAGAGATAGAGTTTCCATAGTTATATTCTTTTATGCTTAACATGCACTGATGTGTTGTAAAACACACTTACTTTTCATACCTTTTTAACAGGTTTTAAGTGCTTAATAGTATAATAAATAAAAGTTATGACTTGTTTTTGCATGATCTTACAAAGTTTGATAATTGATTGTAGGTTATGAGTTTTAAGGGAGAAAAGTTTCAAGTTTGAAGACTCTAGGGACCTTTTTGATCAATTTTAAAGACTAAAACTCAAGGCCCGACCCAAGCCCACAAGATCAAATCCTTACATGATATTATATAAGATTATTAACAAAAAAAACAAACCCTAACCAGCCCTAAATCCCGAAATCAATACCCCATTCACCAAGAAAATTCGTTTTTTGCAATTGGCAACCAAGAAAGAAAGAAAAAAAGTTGTGTGGGAGCTTTGTGGCGGATAGAGGAAGAAGAAGGTTAAGGGAGACTTTGGACAACAGCTAGGGTTGTTATTAATCAATAAACTCAGCCCCAATTGGTAGTAAACAATCTATAAACTTTACTTTCTTGTTCAAGGTTCATACTTGTTGAATTGATCTGTAAACTTGAGTTGTTTTGCAATTGAATTGAAGATTGAGTTGTTATTGATCTTGATAGATTGTTGAATGATTAATATAATGTTTATAATGATTAATATGGTGTTTATAATAAGATATACTTGCTGTCCAAAAATAATGTTAGGCTAAACTCATTAGTTCTACCTAGGTTTGATGAATATTGTTAGGTTTTAGTAAGTAATATGGATTGTTTGATCATCATGACTTGATTTGTTAATGAAAGTTTGGTTTAATATTGAATTAGGTTGTGTTTATTGATTTTTTTTAATTATACTCATATACCCCTTGCTCTGATTGATTGAATTAGTTTTGATTGATTGTTGCTTGTTTGACTCTTTACCTTGTGGTTAGAGATTGTTTGCGGGAAGTACATCCGTAGGGTTTAGTTGGGTGTGTTAATTGGTTGAATTCAGCGGGTAGGCACCTTATTAGAGACCGAGAGGTGATACGAAGTAAACTCGTCTCATAGCTTTTACTTGTTAGGATTAGGATCGCGCGAGAGCGGGTTCAGTTCTTGTCGGGTTTGGGTTTGTGAGCGATTAGTTGATCTAGTTTAAGTTAAACCAAGTGGTTCCTCTATCTTTGGTTGCATAGTATTCGTTTCCATTAGGGTCGTGTGTCGGTGAGACCGAGGAGAGTCGACATTAGAACACTTTAGCAATTCGTTTCCCGGTTTGTTCTTAAAATCAACTAAGTGTAAGTTAGGGTTTGTTAGTGAGACCAAGAGGTGATCTAGCTTTCTTGAGTGAACCTTAGTTGTGTCATACTTAGATACCGGTGTCGTGAGATTATTCATTCCATTAACTTATTAGACCTTTAATAGGATTCTTACCTAGGTAGACTGTAAGACCCCGTTACCGATGCCCTACTTTGGACGTTGGATTTACTCATAAACACAGTTCTAAATATCAGAGTTAATTAAAACTTTACGTGGAATATAAAACTTTCATAAAACATTACATATCAAATCATAAACATGTCTTAAAACATTCGTTGTCTTTCAATATTAAAACATCAAACATAAAACAACTTGCGTCTTCAGATGCCAGACTCTTATTCTTCTGCCATGTGTCCTCGCTCAAGCCAGCTGTCTCATCCTACTCACCTGCGTGCATACTAAAAGTCAGCTATGTTGATTGAGTTCTAGTTAATCATGCATCATACAATACATACACTTACCTTCAATCATGCATCCGAAAATACATAATAATTACTTTACTAATTTACTTTCATTTCATACTTTCATACATGCGTACATACTTATATTACTTTCATACTTTATATTTACTGTCCATTCTATCTCAGATATTATTAGGGTCTGGTCCCTTTCTTGTCTATCTCAGATATTAGTAGGGTCTGATCCCTCTATACTTCTCTATCTCAGATATTATTAGGGTCTGATCCATTTCTTCTCTATAGCTAATATTCTTAGGGTCTGATCCCTTACTTCTTCATCTTCGTACATTCTGTCTTTACATACTCATAATATACACATTCATATATTGTACATATAGCTAACACACACATTCATCCGTTACATACATACCTCCCTTGTTAATACATGCAATATCCGAAGATCGTTCACGTACCAGCAAGCTTTCGTTCACATTCAAGATATACATAATTAACATATAAGTCATACATGACATGCACCATTTAAGGTAAGTGTATTAACTATCACATCGAGTATGCACACAGCCCCGAATACATAACAAGGAAATGGGGCTAGAAACTCACCTGAATGCGGTTATGTTCATCGTTAATAGTTATTCCTTTCTTGAGCCGTGCACGGCAAACTGTATAATAATTACTTGTATCAATTATCTATTACTACTCGTATCATATTTATATCTTCATATAACCCACAACGAACGGGGGTCCGGGGGCAGCGCCCCTGGCAGCAGGGTTCTAGGGGCGGCAGCCCCTAGCGGGGTCCAAAGGGCAAAGCCCCTGGCTGGGGTTAAGCTTGGTTATTATATTATCAGTTTGGAAAAATTTTATTTTCATTAACTGTCTTAACACATTTTCCATTAGGATTCTTGATTATTATATTATTTGCTAACTTAAAAAGTTCGAGGGTTTCTATGTGATTTATCCATTTTATTTTAAGTCCAGGGACCTTTCTGTCATTCTTTCAAAGTTCTAATTCGTTATTCAGTCCTTAACGAATGGGAGTTCATAACGAATTACTATTGTAACGAATTAGGCCTCATAACTAACTGGTCCTTATCATGAATTGGACCTTATAACGAACTGGTCCTTATAGCGAATTGGACCTTATAACGAACTGGTCCTTATAGCGAACTGGACCTTAACAAACTGATCCTTATAACGAGCTGGACCTTAACAAATGGGGCTAATTCGTCATTCTTTTCCTTAACGAATTAGCTAACGAATCAAGGCTAGTTCGTTAAACCTCCGTTAATGAATTAGGATTAGGTCAGAGAAACATTCTCTGACACATCCACTGTTCCGGCGCCGCCTTTACGGCGCCGTCTCGCCGGAAAACCGCGATTTTTCCGGAAAAACGTGATCTCACTCGTTTTTCACCGTTTTTCGTCCCGTTCGATCCAGATCTGAGCTAGGGTGACCCCTAAGCTCATCTTTGGTTCGGTTTACACCCGAATCCACCCGGATCTCATTACTTTAACGGTTTAACGGTGTCGGTTCGTTGTTTCGTGACTAAGTCTAATAGGTTGGATCCATACAACATCATATTATCATTACCTCGGGTCGGGATCGATTCTTCCTTCTTGGTTCGGCTAGAGAAAGGAGAAAACTACAGAGAGATCTTAGGTGTGTGTTTTGGGTAGTGTATGGAATATGTGTAAATGAATGGATTGAGGGTTAATTATTGTTTATATATGATGGGTCATGCGCTTAAGCCCATGATCTTTTCTTCCTTTCCTTTTAACCCAAATCCATAACTCATATTTATTTAATCCAACACAAACTCGACTCATATTAATAATAAATCATAATTTATTTTATTAGCTGAAACGAGAAAACGGGATGTTACATAGACATTTTTCTCCATTGTTAGTTAATTCTTAAAGTTTCATTAAGTCTTGTTAAGTTAAGTCTTTTAATTTAGTTAAAGTAAGTTAGGTCAAGTAGTTTAATAATTAAAAATCAATTTTAAAATATTATTCTTAGGAAAGTCTTTTCTAGAGTTAGTGATCATAGACGTTGTCACGTGTCCTCGTTTTCGATACTCGGACTTTCTTAGTTCTACAATACTTACGATCGGTACACTTTCCGGTTGTGTGTTGTGACATTCGTCAAATTTGAGTCTCGATTAATATTCGTTTTGTAAACTTTCATATTGTAAACCCGACTCAACATTTTTAGAACCTTATTTACTTATTATATAATATTATTATATACCTCGATCATCAATAAATCGATATTGGTCATATTTTAGTGTCGTTAAGAAAAAGATAAGGGGTTCAAACTAATTTTTGTAAAGTCGTTATAAGCTTTTAGAACCTTTAAACTCATTTTAAACGTTGTGTGAAACTTGGAGGGCCTTCTATGTAAATATGTTATACATATATATACCACTTAAAAACCCTAACCCTAATATTATGAACCCATTACCCCCATATCTTTCTCTCATTTTCCGGCGGCCGCCGCAACTCCTGCTTGGCGCAACCTCCGGCGAGCCCTAACACACACACACAACACAACCGCCACTCCCCCTCTTCCTCTCGGCACCTCCGGCGCCGTTTTCCGGCGTCCAACGACCTTTGTCGAGCACCACCCACCTCCCTCATTTTTCCGGCGAGCACACCACCACCGAACCCTCCTTTTCCCCTTCTCGTTCTCCGGTAACCCCGCACCCCAAAACCCCCTTTCTTTCCCCTCTCCGAATCGTCTTTCCGGCGACCGGTGCCCCAACCTCTCTCTCACCGTCTCTATCTCTCTCCTGCTCTCTCTCTCTCTGACTCTCTCTCTCTCACTGTGCTCTCTCTCTCTCTCCTTCCGGTTGCTGTCAACGATCTCCGGTGGTTTTGGCTCAGTTTCTTCTCGGTGTAGAGACACGACCATATGGATAGTTAATAGGTAAATTATTTTAGGCTTTGTCGCTGTCAGTTTTCACATATCATTTATCGGATCCAAATTGTTTATAGATGGTTTTATTAATCGGTTATTTCCTTTGGAAACTGGTTCGAAGGGTATGGAGTCGGTTTGATTTGGGGAAAAGATGAATAGACGGGTAATGGATATATGAATTTTCTTATGGGTTTAGTTGACAGTTGTTATCTTGGCTCGGTTGGTTTGTACGTTAGTTGTTAGACTAGAGGTCTCGGGTTCGAGTCTCCTCCTAAACTGATTTTGTGTTATCGTTGTTAAAAGTCGTATAATTAGTATAAAACTGTTTAATTATATAAAACTCATTATTTATAACGATTATTATTATTATTATTATTATAAATATTAAAGTTGCTATTATTATTAATAAAGATCATATTATGATTTATTAAAATCATATTTCTATCATTTATTTATTAACAATAATATATTATATTTATTTTGTAAATTCGTTTAGAAATCGAACCAACATCGAGTATGATATCATTTTTACTATTATTATTAATATTTTTATCAACAACACTTTAAATTTATACCAAGATATTATTCTTTAACTATTATTATTAGTATTAATAATAATAATTATTGTTATAATTAGTATACTATATTAATATTATTAGAAATAGTTATTGTTATAATTATTATATTATATATCCATATATGTGTATATATGGATATGTGTGTGTGTATATATATATATAACATATTTTTTTAAGTCATTATTATCCCTACTATCTTTATCTTTAATAATATTATGATAAGCTTTATTACCAATTCATTTTTATAAAAACCGAACCCTTGATTTAAAACCCGTCTTGTTTCTATTTAATATTGGTTTAGTTTTTTAAAAGCCCAACAAAATAATATTATTTTACTTTAAATTATCAATTAAGTACGAGTCCTTAATCGTTAACAAATTAATCGGTAACCCGATTAATAACCGAACCTTCTCGTCCAAATGTTTCAAATGTAGTTTCAACTAAAGTTCAAGTTCATTAATATATTTACTTATTCGTTTTCAATTAGCTTTCAAGTCGGATTCGTTCGTTTCGTTTACAAGCTTTCTATATGTCGATCACTTATTAGTTTCTCAATTCGTCAATCGAGGTGAGTACTTTCATACCCCTTTTTCCATCTTTTGTTTTGGGGTGACATTTCATACTTATCAAACTAAATGCTTTATTTACTTGAATCTTAAATCCACAAACGTGATTGTATACATTACTTAAATACTTGCTCGATTTGGTGTTCTATGCTTGCCTATGTGTTTATCGCTTTTGGTTGGTGGAAGTCTATAAATCCGTGATCTATCTGGTATTCTCTTATAGCACGGTGTCGATAACGTAATGCAATTAACGATATTCTATTAAATCATGAACCATCTGGTATTCTCTTATGGTAGGTGTCGCTAACGTAATTCTATTAGCGATTTTATCCAAATTATGGCTTTTATTTATTGTTTCGTATACAAGTTTTGTGGCTTTTTATTATTATATACTTATATGCTCAAACTTATGAATTGCTCACCAACCTTTGTTTTGACAAACTTTATTTTATGAAATGTTACAGGTTTGACTTTTGTTGACTCGAGGACTTGACGAAAACGTTACCAAGGCTATTAGAATATTAGTAAAACGAACAACATAATTTCTACTTGTATTCAACTTGTTTGTGTGAACGAGATGTGTTGTTTATTGACTAGTTGAAATAAAACGAGTTGAATAAATATTGTCACTTTAAATAGTGTCTTGTGTATTTGGGCAATCGGTTGCACCCCGGCATGTTCCGCCACCTTTGGTCGAGGTGTGACATGTGTAGTTTTATTAAGAAAATCCGTTTTATAAATTTAAAGCTTAGTTGTGAGTTTCGTAGAAAGAAACAACCTTTAAACACACATCATGCACCAAGTGGTCCTAGCGGAGGGTGCAGAGCACCCAACGCGCACACGCACGGGCTTGGGCTCGAGGAGGATGGTGGCGGTGGCGGTGGCGACGGCGAAGGGCACAATGTGGCACTTTGATGTCGCACTTTGCACTTCGCTCGCATCGCCGCGAGCCGCTTCAGATCCGCCTTATTGTTTTTGGAAAGTGGAAACGAGACCAGTAAAATGACAAGATTTGAAAGTGCAGGGACTTAAAAAGGAAATTCTAGAAATTGTACCTCATCGCGATACGCGATGGAGGTAAGGCTGGGGATCGCGTATCGCGATCCCATGTCTACAAAACGAAACACGTGTCGAGCCATGTGTCAACACGTGGCAGTGTGACAGACCACGTGTCACCACGTGGCGTGACCTCACAAAAGGAGGCGCCGCGATACGCGACGCCGTTAAGGTAGAGCCCATCGCGTATCGCGATGGGACTTAGTTTTGCCTATAAAAGGGAGGGCGACGGCATTTCTCCCTCACACACCTTCCACTCTCTCTCTAAAATACTTTATCTCTCTTTACCGTTTTGCGTGCCAATCTCGTAATACGTGCCAAGCTTCGAGGTTCTGACGGTTTAAGCCCGATACGTGATATAGAGTAGAAGTGCTGCCCGATAGGTGATAAATATCTTACTCCGAATACCCGTGTGAGGTAGGGGTTCTGTCTAAGTTATTATTTTATTATTATAAATGGTTTAGACCATAGTCAAGGATATAGCCCGAACCTTGATTTCAATTAAGCATTCTATAACTTTTCTTAAGGGAATGTTATAGTCAAAATATTGTTTCTTCTTAAGAAACGTAAGCATGTACTAAAAAGGGCAGAGACAAAATAGTATTTATTTATTATTAAGAAATATAATATTTATATAAAAAGAGTATAGTTGAATTATTGTTTCTTTTTGAAGAATAAACTCAGTATAGATGTTTCTTCCTGAAGATGAAACGTAACATATATTGGTAAATAAACAAAAGGATTAAAGGTCCAAATGTTTTATATAAACAAATGATTTTATCAAGGTTAAAGCTATACAAAACAGACTAAAGGTTTGAAGCTGGATCAATGATCTAGTTATTTATACAAAGGTTATTCTCGTACTATAGGTCCGGGATAACAAAACAAGAAGCAGAAAACAGAAAACAAGAATTAGTATCAAAAACTAATTATAAACAGAAAATGTGAATACACCTTGAACTTTTACAACCTTTTTTAGAGTCAAAATGTTTACATAGGATTTATGAATCCTTAAAACTTTGTGTTACAATAATAAGAAACGGACACTCTGATTAAGAGTATACATGTGTCTGGATCCATTCATACATGGTGACTCGGCATTTCCCCGAGGCCATGCAAATCATCAGCATGTCTCTGGAAGCTTTATGAGAAATGATTTGTGTATATAATTAATTGTACATGTACTTAGGGTAATTTGGTCCCAATTTAGTTGGGTGCCTAATGAGTAGTCACAAAGGTATTATTGTTGGTTTCACAAAGGTATTGAAAAGATTTTATGACAGAGTCAACGTCATTCACCAGCTGTGCGCTGACGTATTTTCCAACCCATTTTACATGAAAACAAGAAAGGTTAGAACAGACAAGCAATATATAATAGAAGATTGGAAAATTAGTCATTAGATGCTATCTAATGGCTCAGATATTTTATATTAAAATATTATAAAGAATTATTTTTTCTAGAGAAAGGTATTTGAAATATCAAACGGGTATTTAAACCCGAGTTTCCAATTATAATAATATTTTATTCAAGACTTCCGCTGAAAAGAATATATTTTCTCAAACATGCTTTGTAAACATTAAATGGGTATTTTAACCTGATATTTTACAAATGAATATTTTATATTAAAGACTTCCGCTAAACAAACCCGCAACTCTAATATATTTACAAAACAGGTACCAACTATTGATCACACGCCTAGGCCCTAAGTCGGGGTGTGACAGCGGAACTTGCTGAGGCGCGACAATATTGTATCATATCTCAAAATTCACTAAATAAATTACACGTGTCAATATCTAAATTATTTTTTTTCATATGACGGTCAGTCAAGTACACAAAAACATGATATTGTCTTAACGGAAATAACATCACAATTAAACAATTGAAATAAAATCCATCTTATTCGACATGCAATATAGGGTCCAAACTACTCTTGGTTCTCTTTCTTCATCCAATATAACTACTTGCGTCATGCGTGAAAATACATAGTTTATAAACATAAAGTTGAGCAAGTAATAACAATTTTTGCATATAATAATACTAGTTTTAGAGCTCGTGTGACACACAGGATGATCCAAATTATAAAATTACAAGCAAAACAAATAATTACATAACGTATATGAAAAAATGTATTACACCTATCGTGTATCTATACTGTGTGTACATGACTATTTTCAAAAATGCTCTGAAAACGATTTATTTACTCATTGTTAATCCAAAATGACATAGGGTTATTGTTAATTGATAAAAGACGAACTAAATACATGTAACAAGTACCAAAAATGATGACGAATTGAGGGTGAACGAAAAGATAGGGCTCATGACTTGAGCTTGGTATCAAAACTGCTATTAACGAATTGGTATGTTGCAATTAGGTTAGGAGTTTGTGTCGTGGTATTACAGAGATGGTGTGGTTGTTTAATTGCATTATTGCTAGGTATTTATAGTGTAACAAGTCCGATTAGGCCGTAGTTCATATTTACAGAAATGCGCCGTCAATTCTTCATTGTTTACCAAGTTTAGAGTGTAGGTAGACGTTGTTAAGATCAAGAAATGATTTAGTATAATCAATTTCGTGTTTAAAGCCATTATTTGCGGATCAAGAAAGGTGTGGGGGGGGGGGTTATTATTGCACAATTCTAGTAGTTGTTAACAATTAATTTTAAAATAAAATAAAATAATAGTAAGAAATGCGGGATCTTTATTGATAAATTATCCGAATACGAACCCAAGTCGGGTTACGATTACAAATACAAGAAAATGAAAGGCAAAAATGTTCCAATTAGTGGCTAACCAAATTCATCGGCGGCGTGAGTTTTGCTTGGACTATCATGGAAATTTTTGGAAATTTGGATTAATTTGAGATTCTCTCTCCTACTTTCGCCTATTTTGAGAATTCTCTCAAATATAATGATTGAGATACTACTGGACCCTAACCGTACGGACCACACACACAATCACAAACACAATCATTGATAACGGAAAATGATTCATAAAAACAATCTCGAGTTATATAATAACATGATTCCTAAGTCATAACATAATATGATGAATGTGATCCCTGCAGTCATCAGAGGTGATGGTAATAAGAGGTGGTGACGACGATGATGGAGGGCTGGCGACGGCAGCGGTGCTGGTGGGATGTCGATAGAGATGGAGGGTTTTCAGTGAGGAGATAGGTCTTGAAAGATCTGAGCCAGTGGAAGTGGTGGCGGAGGAGGAAGCCGGTAGTGGTGGTTGGTTTACTTAAACAACGGGTGGTGGTTGGTTTGTCAGAACATCGGGTGGTGGTTGGTTCGCCTGAGGCGGCTGTGGGTTAACAGCAGCCGGTGGGTTAGCAGGTGGTGGCTGTGGGTTAACAGCAGCAGGTGGTGGCTTAGCAGGAGGTTGCTGTGGGTTAGCAGGTGGTGGCTGTGGGTTAACAGCAGCAGGTGGGTTAGCATGTGGTGGATGTGGGTTAGCAGATGGTGGCTGTGGGTTAACAGCAGAAGGTGGTGGTTGTGGGTTAACAGCAGCAGGTGGTTGTTAGTTTGCCAGAGGTGGTGGTTGGTTCGCCTGGGGTGGATGTGGGTTATCAGCAGGTGGTTGTTGGTTTGTCGGAGGTGGTTGTTGGTTCGCCGGAGGTGGTGATTGGTTCGCTGGAGGTGGTGGTTGGTTCGCTGGAAAAATAGGTGTTGGTGGGCTTGGCGGAGCAAATTACTCTCGGATCGGAACCTCCGAGAGCACTTGTGAAAGTGTTGTTTGAACCAGGGCCGTCTCCTAGAATTGTTAAAATATTTTGAGCCAAATGCAAAAATTATTTTGGGCCTTATGTAAAAGGAGTTTTTTGTTGGTTTTAAACAATTTAATTTTTATATTTATGATTTTGGTTGAGTAAAAAACTTATGTATAAAATAAACTTAAACATGTTTTAAGTGAGAATAAAAGCCACAACATTTTTTGTTTGGGAGTCACACCCATATGTCACTAAACCAAGCAAGTTATTATGTAATTGAGTTTAAACATTAAATATAAATATATTTTTTTCATAAAAATACATATAAACTTTTTAAAAATTTGGGTCTAGAAAGGTGTCGGACTGAGGGCCATCCTGTCACCCACAGGGTCGGCCCTGGTTTGAACAACCACATACTACCATATAACTCTTTGGACAGAGGTTGTTGCGGTGGTGGTGAGGATGGAGGGGTACCGGAATCCATGGCGGTGTAATGAATGAGAGTGAGATGGGGATGTAATAAGTGAGAGTGAGAGTGAGAGTGAGAGTGAGAGTGAGAGTGAGAGTGAGTGAGATTGTAAAAATGTGGGGTTGCGTGAAGAATGTGAATATGACAGCTATTTATACACCTACACTTTTTTACTTATTGCCCCCTTATCAATTTCTTTTTAACCAATTTATTTGATTTTTTATTTTGCCAATAATGTATACTACTTACAACTGAAACGTACATTAACTTTTATAAACTTTTAAATTAAAATGTCACACCATCGATCCACCTCGATTTTCATATATTTTCTTTGGTTTTATTTTGGTATTGTAACAATTGTAACCGAAACGACCGAATTCACGTCGATTTACCTCCTCAACACTTGGAAACGACAACTCTTGAGTTTTACCGGTAGATTAAACGGCGTTTTAAATATTTTATTTAAATGTTCCGGTTAACCAACCGAATAAATATGTTAAATTATTTTGTAATACACTATACGAGTGCCGCTACCTTTTTTATTTCAAGAATGTCAATTTGATGAATTTATTTTCTATGTTTAATTATGATACATTAATACCATATAAATAACGTAGTCAATACCTACTAATTTCGCATTTACCAATCAACTTTGTCGCGCAACGGACATACAAATCTCTAGTTTATTCTAAAGTTAGTTTTATTTTAAACAACACATGTGGGGTATCTACAAACAAAAAACGTATTCATAAAAGGTCATACTGCATGTACATAAAAGAAATACTATAATATATCACGACAACACGAAAACAAGACACTTTATCATTGTATTATTTTTAAACAATGTATAACTATCAGATATAACTTAACTAACATTAATGTCACCGTGTTGCAGTAGGAGCGTAACACTAAGAAAATAATTTTTTAACATTTTATCAAACTTGTGTGTTAATAGGGAGTTGAACCCGGCAAGACCACTAATTTAAATGAAAAGTAGACATAAAAACGTTCGACCATGCATGCCATTGTGGTGTGTTAATTCACAAAATTAGACCAAAACATGAAAAATAGAAAAGAATAACTAAGCTGACTTATGATCGAAACGTTGAAATGTAAAAAATAAACGTATTAAAGGCTAAAGTTGAAAGTGGAAAATTGTTGTAGTTAAAATTGAAATATGTTTTACAACAAACTTGCAAAAGATAAAAAAAATGTAAGGATTAGAAAGTAAAGTATAAAAAGAAGAAGATTTAAACAAAAAAAAGGTTGGAAATTATATATATATATATATATGCACACAATACAAATCTTTATACACACAGAAGTTTGCAATTATATATATATATAATCTAGAGAGAACTTTTTTTTAAAAGAGAACTATTAAAGAATTATTTTTAACTATTTAAAAAAAATTATTTAGTGATTTTTTTTTCTTTCCTCATTCTAATAAGATGATATTGTTACTAAAATAAATAAATTAAAAAAACAAACAAAAAAAACAACTTGTCGAGGTAGTGCACATATGCACTAATTCCTATTGCATATATACAATATTGTTTTATTGCGTGTAATACAACACAATTGAATTATATAATACACATTACTGAATTTATGCAAATACAACACTAATAACTGTATGCAATACACACTATCGCATATATGTAATACAACACTGATAAACATATGCTCTATATCGATTTTTTTATGTTTGTATATAATATATCACTATTGCACATAAACAATACAAACAATTGCATATACCAATACTATTGTACATATAAAAACACACACTAGTGCACATATATATTAAGAAAAAGTCGATGTATTGCATATGTGCATTACAAGTTTTTTTTTAAGTTTTTTTTATGGTAAAGAATAGCAACATATAAGAAGGATGAAAGAAAAAATATTTTTTTATTAGTTATCTCTTTAAAGCGGAGTTCTCTCTTGATCATTTCTCTCTCTCTCTCTCTATATATATATATATATAGGATCAGGATCATGAGAGAATCTTTTTGAAATTGAGAACCATTTTGGACCATAAAAAATCAAAAAATAAAAAAATCATTAAATAAAAAAAACACAAAAATCAAAAAAGTATAAAAACCAAAATGCTTATTTTATCATCCCGGTTTCATAAAAAAAACTCGGTTTTGCTAAATTATATACACATATGTATAATATATACATATATGTATATTTACATGTTTTTTTGTACACATGTGTATAATTTAAGATAAATGATATTGTACATATGTGTATATTACGTAACCAAAGATTATATAAAATTATACATTTGTGTATAATACGACGTTTTTTTATTTTATTTTTTGTATTTTTTAATGAAACCGGAATGGAATATAAGAATTTTGGTTTTTTTACCTTTTTAAAATTTTTATTATTTTTTGTTTTATGATTTTTTTAAATATTTTTTTAAAGGTGTTTTTAGTGGTTCAAAATGGTTCTCAAAATTCTCAATTTGCAAAGGGTTCTCTTAGGATCCTTACCCTATATATATATATATATATATATATATATATATATATAGATATAGATAATGTTTTAACAAAATAAATCTTTTAAGACACAGATAAATACTTATTTTTCATATCATTTAAGGTAAAATAGTAGTTATTTGAACATAAGGCTATGCGTAGTGGAGGAGCTACAAATGGGGGCGAATTGTGGCACGTGGGGTCCAGTCAGCAAGGAGTGCAAATTTGTTTTTGGGGGTGTAATGATGTAAGAGCTACAAACTAGGCCCACAGTATCTTTGTTTATTATTTTCTTTTTATAATTAAACTAAACAAATAAAAACCAATTTATTTAAATAATTAAATAAAAATGCATTAAAATTAAAAAAAATACAAAAAAATACATAGCTAAAAATAAAAAAATACATAACTAAAAAAAACACGTAACTAAAAATAAAAAAATACATAACTAAAAAAAAGAATTTGGGTTGGTTTATCGGGTTCATCGGGTTCCATTGTAAGTTCACGTTCGGTTGATTTTGCGAACCATGTAGTTGACCGAAAGCAGGGAATGGGTGGTTCGGTTGCTTTGGGTTCATCGGGTTCCATTGTAAGTTCCCTTTTCGTCCAAAAATCGCCCGGCGGGGGGGGGGGGGGGGTGGGTGTTCGCGCCCCTTCGTGCCCAAAAATCGCTCAAATCCGCGCCCACTGCACATGGCCTAAGAACCACACTACAAAACATGATTGATAAGTGACAGGCTATGCAAATATGTTTGTACCATAAGTAAAATGGAAAATGACATTCATGAATAATAACAAACTATCAGTAGAAGCATCTTTGCCTTTTAATATAGTATGTTAAAATTTTAAAAGCAAATGATGATTTTAGTACACAGAAAGTTATAAATTGAATAGTAAATTGCCCTATTAACTATCGCCTCAAAGTTAGGTGGTTTTGCACACATGTCATAAGCTAATAAGATCATTTTATGAATAGTATTTTTAAGTGAGTAAATAACCACTTAGTATTTAATATTGAAGCTGTTAAACTAAACGAAAAATAGACATAAAAATGTTCGACCATGCACGTCGTTGTGGTGTGTTAACTCGCAAAATTAAACCGAAACATAAAACATAGAAAAGAATAACTAAGTTGACTTAGGACTGAAACATTAAACTGTGAAAAATAAACGTATTAGGGGCTAAAGTTGAAAGTGAAAAATTGTTGTGGTTAAAATTGAAATATGTTTTGCAACAAACTTGTAAAAGATGAAAAATGTAGAGATTAGAAAGTAAAATATAAAAAAGTATAAGATTTAAACTAAAAAAAGGTTGAAAAAACTTTTATGCACATTCTACAAACTTTTATATACACAAAAGTTTGAAGTTATATATATATATATACATATATATAGAAAAATGTTCAAATAAGAATAAGTAGTTTCCTAAGAATGGTAAGAACCAACAAAATTTTGACATGTGGCATTACAAATGATGGTGAAAGAACAATTCTAGGAAACTATGTCGGTTATAATGATGAAAAAGTAATTATAGGAAACTATGTCGGTTATTGGTAATTTTAAATCTCAGCCATAGATTAACATGATCCAATGACTATGATTTATTTCTAGTCTTCCTAGGAAACTACTTATTTTTAGGATAACCCATAAGTAGTTTCCTAGGAAGACTAGAAATAAATCATAGTCATTGGATCATGTTAATCTATGGCTGAGATTTAAAATTACCAATAACCGACATAGTTTCCTAGAATTATCTTTTCATCATTATAACCGACATAGTTTCCTAGAATTGTTCGGTTATCCTAAAAATAAGTAGTTTCTTAGGAAAACTAGGAATAAATCATAGCCATTGGATCATTTTAATCTATGGTTGAGATTTAAAATTACCAATAACCGACATAGTTTCCTAGAATTACTTTTTCATCATTATAACCGACATAGTTTCCTAGAATTGTTCGGTTATCCTAAAAATAAGTAGTTTCCTAGGAAGACTAGGAATAAATCATAGTCATTGGATCATGTTAATCTATGGTTGAGATTTAAAATTACCAATAACCGACATAGTTTCCTAGAATTACTCTTTCATAATTATAACCGACATAGCTTCCTAGAATTGTTCTTTCGCCATCATTTATAATGTCACATGTCAAAATTTTGTTGGTTCTTACCATTCTTAGGAAACTACTTATTCTTATTTGAACCCTTATATATATATATATATATAGATAATGTTTTAACAAAATAAATCTTTTTTAAAATTGTATTTTCTCACTAAAAGACAAACATAAATACTTATTTTTCATCTCATTTACGATTATAGTAGTGGTTATTAGTACACAAGAACCACACAACAAAGCATGCATGATTGATAAGTGTCAAGTTATGCAAATATGTTTGTACCAAAAGCAAAATGGAAATTGACATTCATGAATAATAACAAACTGTCAGTAAAAGCATCTTTGTCTTTTAATATAGTATGTAAAACTGTAAAAGTGTTAAAAGCAAATGTTGTTTGTAGTATACGCAGAAAAGTTGCAAATACGTGGAACCGCCACCAGCCCACCACTGAAATACGACAAATTACAATTTCATTATCGTGCAACATTACGCTCAAACAATTACGTTCAAACATTAATATTGCAAAATATTTTGTCGATCATATCTTTAATTTGCTAAAATTGATTTTGAGCGTTAATTTATATAACTTGGTGTAATTGTAACCAGGGAAAAAATTCAATACAATAATGTCTTAACGTACAATACATACGCAAATCCATTTTTTCACGAATCGTTCAATGAAATCACATCCAAACATCTCGGAATCGTCAATACATATCCAATCAATCATTGGTTCATCGAAAAAAACAGTTTTGGATGGTTAATCGATCAATTTTTCATTTTTTTTTCACGAAAACCGTTTTTTAGCTTTTTTTAGCGTTTTAGGTTTTTGGCTGAACGCGTAAGTTTTTGTGAGCGTTTTCGGTTTTTGCCTTTGTTTTTTGGATTTGAACGTCTCGCGTACCTACCGTACATGTCAATAGAAAGTGGACTAGTTTGTATAGTTACCCTTTTTCTTTTATAAAAGTAAGATAAACAAAACTTAAAGGTATGGTTATTAATTTCTTCTTTATATTTCTCCAAAATTTGTTTTACTAACTCCTACGACAGTTAAAACAGTTTGCAAATGACCACCAAAAAAAATCATAGGATTTCTTGGAAACATAGTTCTTGTTTTTGTCAAATCTAATAGGATATACTTTAGTTATCCCAAACAGGTGTTACCATCGCTTATGTCTATCCTATTTTCTACTATATATTATTAATCACCACATATTATGTTTATTCCAACCAAATCAAAATGAAGAATTTACAAATGAGTGTGCTTTTTGGGTTAATGTTTTTCTTTGGTCTCCTTCAGATTCCCAGTTCCAACGCTTTTAGTAAAACTCTTGATTTCATTTTCTTTTGAATTTTGATGTACACATAGTACTTTTGTATGAAGTAACTTTGTTCATTTTTATAGGCGAAACGAACCCCCTATACAACGTTAATCTTACGCCTTTCATACAACGTTTAAGTGCATACTATTGCCTAAAAAATGTAAGTTTTTGGGTTCTTTGTTACACCAACCAAGGCACAACTGAATTCTCCTTAATTCTAGTTTTAGGTAGTATCAACCTTGAACGGAGATGACCAAGACCGTGTACTCTTCAAAACGAGTCAAACAAGTATAAAAATTGTAATCAAGTTGTAAACAGGTCTTCATTAGGTTGGCTATTTGATTTTGCAATAATAATATTCGGTTAGCTGACTTATTTAATTAAATAGGTCAAATAAGTCAACGCAAAGACGACCTGTTTAATTGCAAGGGTTAAATAAGTCTACCCAAACACATTCCCTTTAACCACATGGGGTTAAACCGGTCAATCTAAGCACAAAAATAACTTCTAACCTGATTAATTTCATGTCATGTCAAAAACTTTCTAGCGTGCCAACTTTTATCCGTCATAACATGTTTAATTACCCTTTTTCTCTGTTTCTTATACCTATTTTGATACTCTCAGGTCTCATCAGATTGCCCGGGAAACTTTACACTCACATATAAAGGATGATTAAACATAAGTGAAAGTGAAACCAAAGCTTTTTGTGAAGGAGGTTGTTTACAACACACCCGCGATGTTCTTCATTGTGCTTGGACCGCTCACAAGGGATACAAATTTGACAACGGTGCTTCAATAGAAAACCTAAATGACACTATTAACATCGGATGCGATAAAGGTCTCTTTCCCTTCAACTCTTGGCTAGTGACTAAAGTAAACCAAAATGAAAAGCATATAATTTCATATAACGGGTGATCTTTGGAAAAGTCTGCTCGTCAATGAAATGACCAAACAACGTTTGTTGGTATAAGGGTCAGATGTTTTGATTAAAGAACTCAAAACAATTTGTACTTGATCCGACCTTTACCAAAAGTTTCATACTGTACAATAATGTCTAACACACCAGACTTATATTACACATTATTTATTGTGTAAAATTTCGAACTACTAACATGTGGTTATAAACAATGTAGGTTTCAATGGTACAAGTTTGTGGAAAAATAGTGGCACAACAACAACAGCCGGCGTGACACTTTATGCTTTGGTCGTTTTGGCCCTATTTTACATGTAGCATTCATAACGGGAAGCAGAAAAGAGTCGGAAAAATATTATAAAGTTTACCATAATAAATAAAGCTCAATGTTGTAAAGATAAAAACAAAGAAAATAGTACATACCCAAATAAGAGCAAGCACTATGGTAGTACATCCTCGGTGCAATTTGTCATATTTTGAGAATACGGTTTTGCATAAAGTTTAACTCTTAACTCGTCTTCTCCACTCGTTTAACACGCCTTGCATGACTTTCAGATAAAATTAAGCAAAACTATGTTCCAACCTTTCTACGGCCCACACGACACGAGCCAGAAACCTGGTCCTGTTTTGAGCAACTGATCTCCCATAACCACATTATAAAGCTAAGAGTTGGTTTTATTCATAAATCAAGATTATCAATGTGATATTGTGATGATATGGTTTTTTTAATCGTATCTAACAAATTAACTAGTAATAAAATTTATCAAAGGAAAAAAGTTATACAAAGGCCGATCCGGCATGTTTTGGTATTGGATAACCACAGTTCATATAAATGTTCACTATGGCCTGTAAATCCGAGGTCTACTTTCGAAAGAACTAAACAGTAGGCAAATTATTAACTCGGCAGAAAGAGTAGGCAATTTGGTTAATGTTTTAACTCTCAACAAATCAAAATTAAAGAAGAAAAAAAGTTGTCAAAAAATATGTTGGTAAGTCAACCTCGCCATCAATAATAACTACCAGTTTCGTTTGATTCTAAGGACGAGAAGTGACCTTAGGTAGATCAGGCGGGTTAAGTAAAGTGTGGAAACAGCCACTTCCTTCTTATGGTCGGGTTGACCCGCAAACATATGCTTAGACAACTGTTTTCTTTAATTTTTCTATAAATAAAAGAAACTGTTATGACGAAAACAATACCTTGCCATAATTTTACCAAACCGATTCAGAAGCCGAGAACAATCAAATAACTGTAACACTTTTAAAAACCCCATTTGACATGCTCATTGGGCATATTGAGTGTAATGAGATAGAGAATTGCTTATACAAAAATGCTTAAGAGAAAGCATTCAGGATGGGTGACCTCTTAAAAAGTTTACTCGTCAATAGAAAAACCATATTACATTCGGCGGTATATGGGATCAGATGTTTTAGGGGAGTGTTTGGGATTGCTTATTTTCACCAGCTTATAACTTATAAACTTTTTGAAAAGTAGAAAGGTATTTGGGATTGCTTATATTGTAAGAGAAAAAGTTTCATAAGTTACAATGTTCGTAACTTATTAACTTAATCAAAAGTTATAAGAAGGTAAAATAAGGTTACCTAACACAACCTATACCAAAATGTTATCTAAATCACAAGACCGACCGATATTAAACATTCAGTTGTGTTCTAACTACTAACATGTGCGGTTATATCCAATGTAGGTTTCAACGGGACAAGTTTATATAAAAACAGTGGCACGACAACAGCCAGCATGACACTTTATGCTTCGTTCGTTTTGGCCCTATTTTACATGTATCATTCACAACAGGGAGCAAACAAGAGTCGCAAAATATTATAAAGTTTACCATGATAATAAAGCTCAACGTTGTACGATAAACAAACGAAAAAGTACAGACGCAAATAAGAGCAAGCACTGTGAGGTATGTCCTCGGTGCAATATGTCATAAGAGGAGAATACAGTTTAACATACAAGTTTAACTCACTTTCTCCAATCGTTCAACACGTCTTGCATGCCTCCCAGATAAAGTTTAGCAAAATTAGGTTCCAGCCTTTCTACGGCCCACACGAGCAACGAACCCGGCCTTGATTTGAGCAACTGATCTTCCAGAACCACACTACAAAACCAAAAAAAATTATAATGTCAAGTACTATATTTTGACCTATTTATTTACAAATAGGTTGCATTCTGTCTCTTAACGAGTTAATAGAACTAAATAAAACGAAATAGCTAAAAGCAAATACGTCGAAAGGATTGAAAGTAGGTTTTATTCCTAGAAAAATATTTTATCAATGTGATGATATAGTTTTTTGTAATCAAATCTAGCAAATTAAATAGTAATAAAAATGATAAAAAATGGAACAAAAAGTGGGCTTAGGTCAATCCAACATTCCTACCCGACACGTCACCCTTCTATTTTAGCCCTACCATGTATTGCGACAAATGTACTAAATTGGAATAAGTTGCAAAGACAAGGAAAATTTATGGCATGAAAAACTTCCTAGATAAGTATAGCACAAACATCAACATGATAAACATAAGTCGAATACAAAAAACTTCTAACTTCTATTTGCATAAAGATTGGTTTTGGTACAATATAACATGTCATAAGAGTATGTAACCAATGTATCAAATTATTGATAAATTGACACCTAGATTGGTGCTCTTTAACCACTGTTCAACCAAATATCCAAAATGGCCTCATAAATCCGCGGTCTTACTTTCAAAAGAGCTAGGTAATTATCAACTCAGCAAAAGGAATTGGCGATTTGGGTTGATGTTTAACTCCCAACAAATCAAAACTTATAAAAGATTAACTAAAATTCAGATTGATCGAGCATATCAGATGAAATTTTTGAAAGGCGGAAACTTGTTCAAAGTGTTGCACTTATTGTTCTCAGTTTCTCACCTCCTGAATCAACTTTGTAAAATTATAGTAAAATAATATTATAATAATGCTTGGAATCATATTTTGGTTATTAACAAAACCCAAACAAATTGGTTAAAAAATATACTGACAAGCCAACCCAGCCATTAACGAAATTATCTGTTTCGTTTAGTACTAAAGGCAAGGAGTGGCATTATAGGCAGGTAATGTGAGTAATTTGACGAAACAGGTAGTTTTCATTAATAGCCATGTTGACTCGCCAATAAATTTTTGAACAAATGTTTTTGAATGTAGTTAATCGTTAATGAAGACTATATTGTGAAAACAATATCTTACCGTAACCTTACAAAATCAACTCAGAACATGAAACAACCAAATAACTGTAGCCCATTTGACCTACATGATCACTCTAATTTCAGCCTAACTTTTTTTTTTAATCTGTGAGCGTTAAAATCTAACTGAACCACCAACTCCTTGTGCTGAGTTAATAAATTGCTTACATTGTCAAGTTGTTTTTTTAAAGAGAGACCATGGACTTATGAGGACTTTTAGAACACCAGTGACTTAGTACCAATTTATGCGTCAAATTGTCAGTAATCTAATGCATACATTATACACCCGCCTTTTGTACATCAACAAATGTGTGTGTGTGTGTGTGTGGTGAAATGTACCTTCTCGCATCTGAGGAAGAACAGGCGGTTCTCCTTTGTTAGAATTGTATCCGGGCTCTTGCAACCATTGCAGATAACATACTCATCTGTAAAAGTAAACTTATCAGCAAAGACAGCTTTGAAAAGTACTCAATCATGAATTATAACAAGACGGAAATAAAAACACAATCAACGAAAGTTAAAAAAAAGGAAAAAAAGTTGATTCACAGAGGTATCTTACTGACGTATCGACGCAGAATCCCTTCAAAGTTTTTAGGTGCAAATCTACCTTTCACAACCAATCGTTGCTGCCCATCAAGTGATCCACTTGTACCGAGCTCAGCAAGCAAGAAGGTCATAACATGCTCTGGCTGCCTATGCATCCTAATATACAAAAACAGACAAAAGTCAGCAATAACCAACGTTTTAAACAGAAAACAATTGATAATTCTTAAAACAATAAATAACCATATAATTCATTCTATAGATCATACAAGAAAGTCAAAAACTTAAGCACTTACGATTTGCAAAGATCCATAAAGTTGACAAAGACGGTTTTCTTTGTTCCTTCACGAAGAACTTGTGGTGGCCTCATGACTGTTCTCCTTCTGTCTCCAGCAAGCTCAGGATTGTTTTCACGAAGAATATTAAAGACTCGGTCTAGAAGCTGAACAAATATATAGATTATATAAGATTTTGCAATAGAATCCTAAAATGCCATGTCATCGAATACTTGAAAGAAAAAATTGTGTACCTCCTCATACTTGTAATCACGGTCGGTTCCTTCCCAAGGAAGTTTTTGTGGCTGCAAGTCAATTCCTTCTCCATCCTCATCATCTCCAATAGGATCTAAACAACGCAAAACCATAACCATTAATCCAAGAAAAAAAAACAAAAAAAGCATTATGCCGAATAATAAGTTAATTAACAAACCACTTACAATCTAAATCTTCATCAGCATTATCTTTTTCATCATCCAAGAGATCTGTCTGAACCTAAAATGATCGCAAAGAACTCAAGAACTCATATTCAAGTATTCATAGAAGTGTAGTATAGAGTACAACATGAAGTGTACGTATAAGTTTATAATAACCAAGTAACTAACCTGTTTCTTCTTTTTCTTTTTCAAACCAGTAAATGTAGGTTCAATAGTTTCAGAGACTGCATACCAAATTTGGATTTTAGTAAAACTTGAGAATGACAAAATCCAAAAGATAAAGCATATAACATAACTTCAAAAGAATTATGAAAGATTGTAATGTTAATTCGTTTACCAGATAAGCTGTCGATTTTCTCAACCAACTGTTCAACAGGATCTTCCGCTGGATCTTGAATCACCACCTTCTTTTTCTTCTTCTTTTTCGTTGGGTCAAAAGGTGCAAGCTGAACACATATTTGTTAAAAAAAAAGTTCAAATACATAAATTTCTTTGCCAAGCAACAATTAAACGCATTATGCCATGAAATACAAACTAAAAAATAATAATAATAAAATAAACCAAAAACTATAAACTTACATCTGCAGCTTCTTCCTTCAACTCAATCTGATTGTCTTCCTCTGCCATGATTACCAAATCCGAATCCTTCTGCTCAAAACAACATACAATAACATGACAATAATATCCTAACCGCAAATACATTAACTTTAATCACTTGTATAAATATACTCATACACCAGCCTCAAAGTAACAGAACAACATCCATGAGCTGTTCAGCATAAAATTTGCTTATTTAAATAAACGAACAAACATCAACAACTTTTTTTGTTCATTTAATTAAACGAACGTACATACACACACATTTTGTTCGTTCACTTGTGTTTGTGAACATCCGCTTATCTTCTTTCATTTACGTTTGTTCATTTAAATACATAAGTAGTTGTATGTAAGGGGAACCTGGGAACCATGTGTTTCACATTAATAATAATAATAATAACAACAACAACAAGAATAATAATAATAATAAAACTCTAAAAAAACTCAAGAGAGAATTGTTTTTTACATAATTGTTTTTTACATATTTTGCATATAATAACAATAATAATAATAATAATAATAATAATAATAATAATAATAATAATAATAATCTAAAAAACTCAAGAAAGAAATCATTTTTACATAATTGTTTTTTACATATTTTGCATATAAACACACGTAGAAGTATTTTTAATAAAAGAAGGCATTTTTATTTGATTAAATATTCGTTTACAGGCCTAAAACCATCAAACAATATTAACAATTAATAAAGAATTGAATCAGAAAATGAAAATAAATCAAAAAATAGAGTCGATCTATTTCAAAAGATAACCAGTGCATACGATAGACCCTAATTTGTAACAACAAAACAAAGGTAATCGAATAAAATTGAAAACTTGATAAACCCTAGGTTGTAAATTTGGGGGAAAGAGTAAATGAACCTCAAAATTGAAATTGAATGAACCCAGATGGAATTAACAAGCAGTACATAGAGAGAGTAAAGATGAATTGAGGTACCTTGGCGATTGAGATCCTTCGGTGAAAGAAACCTAGCTTAGCTTAGTTGCGGCTGGCTGGCTGGTTCTAAAGAATAATAATATAAGTTCATTTCTGAAACGCCCTAAACATTTTATTTTTATTTTTATTTTTATTTTGTTGGTAAAAGTATATAATAAATTAATAATAAATTGGATCTGGCTCAATGGTAGAGCGGTCACTTTAATAGTGAGAGGTTTGAGGTTCAAACCTAACTATCACTAATTTATATGGGAGATATGAGGTATGTCAGGGTTTGAGTTCTGATCTCACCTGGTATTACCGGTCCCTTGTTGTCGTGTTGTGTGGCGGGCGTGGGGGTCGGGTTTGTCCGGGGAATCCCTCAATATGTGGAGGGACAGGGGCTCCGTCCGTTCAGACTCGTGGCCGGCTCGAGCTACCTTTAGCCAATGGCGGTCGTGTACGGAGTAACCGGCGTTACTTAGTTGGTCGTTCTAAAAAAATTCTTACTTTACCGTTTGTTCAGACGGTTCAGTTATGTTTCGGGGTCAAAGTAAAATGTTTTTATCAGAACGTAGAGATGCAGAGAGAATAAAGGTGTTTCGGTTGCACTTGTGGTGTGTCTGATATGTGAAGAAGAGGTGGAGTCAGAGAAGTATGTGATGATTGATATAGAATTTGCCTAAACGGTTTGGAGTGTCATAGCTACGTGATGCAATGTACTCTCTATTTGTGAGTTTTTGTTTAAGGATTTATTGGAATTACGTAGGCGCATGTCGTTACCTAGTCAAAAATTATGCGATATGTGTCACTACGATGTGGTGCTTACAGTGGGAAAGAAACTCATTGATGTTTGAAATGAAACTGATTAACTTAACTAATGTGTTGGGGAGATTAAGACACTAAGCTTCATGTGGGTAAGAAACCACAGGGAAACCGGGGGCTGGCATGGGAAAGGTGAGTGGTTTTACTTTCAATTTGTAACTAAGTGTTCCTCACGCGCGTTGCGCGAGGAATTCTATCAAAGACTCAAACATTCAAATGTGAATATAAAAGTATATCACGATGGTCATCCATTCGACGTTGAACCTTAAGACATTTGAAGCTACTTCGTAGAGCCTGAAGACATACTACCATATTTTTCACATTACCATCAAGTAGTTAGAGATTGATCTCTTAGTTTGCAATGAGTTACGTGATAATCATAAAATTTTAAATTACAAATCAATTTGTTTTATTTTGTTGCAAGCTTTCTTAAAATAATAGAAGTTTATTGGATCATTCAATCTTTTCTATAACATAAACTCACAAAAAGATTACGTAGAACTAAGTAATTGGTGCACCACAGCCTAGCCACGCCTCGTCTCTTTCGTCCGTTAGCAATTTAGCATAATATCCACATCACCGAAAAGTACTACGACATTAGCATCGTTCAGGCGAGTTGGTTCGAGAGCTATTGCATATATTAGGAAGGAAGGATGTGGTTCGATAGAAGTCGACCATATCACTACCGTTGGCGGGTATTTGTGAGGTGTCACCGGAGATGGTGGTGGAGTCGTTGTAGATTATACTAGTAAGTTGCCTGGAGGTGATGGTGAGGCTATCATTTTGCAAATATCATAAACACGATGAAGGCAAGAAAAACTCAAGGACTAAATAATCATATCTTGTAAACTCAAAGGACTAAACAATCACATCTCATAAACTCAAGGACTAAATAATCACATCTCATAAACTCAAAGGACTAAACAATCAAATCTGATAAGTTACTGTAGCAATTCAGTTTACTTTCATAACATAAATATAATTAAACGAAACCTCCATATATTCTCTCAAGCTACCAAATTGCTTTATTTGTAAATTGAGGTTTCTCATGCATTTGACCCGAATTCACGGGTATGAGTTTTACCAAACTCAGATAGCTCTTAAACAGGTTATAGTATCCGATTTTTTTTAAAAATATATTGTTTATAATTAAGAAAACAATTTTATAATAAAAAAAGGAATTTTTACATATATCTCCTCCGTAAGCCATTCAATTACATATATACCCAATGGTTAAATTATAATTACATAGTTCCCCTTCTAATATCAAATTACCCATCGACCCTTTTTATATCTCATATTTACAAGCTAAAAAACCAATCGTCTGCCTCAAATCCCCAAATCCTTTTGAAAATCATTTCATCCCCATAGCGTTTGATACCTCTGTTCAATTCATCACCGACGTCCAAACGAGAACGACAACGCCTTGCCGTTCGATTCATCCGGCAGAACGACATCACCTTTGACATTCGAGTTAGGGCCACTTTGTTAGTTTGGTATGAAATTGACCACTGTAACTTAACTTTTGTTTCAAGTCTCTTCATCTTTGTCGTTCAATTAAGGTCATGTTTGTTAGATTAAACTGTTGCACATGATTAATAACCACTGTTATTTAATAATTCTTTGTTTCAAGTCTCGTATGCTACACACTAATTCAAATTTGAACAAACTTACAGCAGAATATGAACTTCAATATTGCAAGTAAAAGATTCAGTATCATTTCAAAGTTCAAATGGCTTTCTCTTTTTAATTATAATAAAGGCGTAATCCATGCACACACCAATTTTAACTATAATTTCATCTTATAATAATAGCTTTTTAAACCTTGATTAATCATTTGTTTGAATAAAATATCAAGACCTGTAGTGATGCAGCGGTGTAAACGAAACGAAGATCGAATCACGTTGATTCAGTGAATACCCGTGATGAACTTCAAAACTCCCAAATCCCACCCAAAGGTCTAGGGAAAATGAAGAGAAAAAAGAAATTTATTAATATTCAAGTCTATCTCTTCAGATTACATCAACATAATATAAATAGAGCTTCAAATACGAAATGGACCTAAAATGGGCCATGGGCTAAACACAAACCCAAATCCAAAAACAAAAACATAAAAACTGACAAAAAAAACATAAAATGGCCCATAACTTTATTTAGGAGTCGTTTCTGGGTTTCGGACATGGCAAGCTGTTTGCCACAATGTGCTCCTCGTCTCAAGCTTCGATTTGACTGGTAATGGGCCTGAAGCGGAGCTTCGTGGGCCAAGTTATGTCCGTTTTCGTGGGCCACCTTTGGAGGCACGATCATGGGCCTCCAAATATAACATGGCATGTTCATAAATACTTGGGCCTTCATCATTCCCTCCTGGATAGAAAAAATTCGACCTCGAATCTGCAATGACCTCATCATCAGACGAATCCCCATAAAATGGCAGCAAGTGTTTGACATTAAAAACATCCGAACAACGAATATGACTTGGTAACTTTAGACGGTAAGCATTCGGATTTATTTTCTGCACAATCTCCACTGGCCCGATTTTCTTGGCTGACAATTTGTTATACTCCCCAACTGAAAAACGATCTTTAATTAAAACAGCCCACACAAAGTCTCCTACTTCAAAATCAACTTGTCTTCGCTTTTGATCAGCAGCCTGCTTGTACTTTGAATTGGCTCGAACCAGGTTGTCATGCACATCTTTATGAATCTCATGTAGCCCTTCAACAAAATCTTTCACCTTCTTAGGTACAGAACCAGGAACAGGAAGTGACATCAGGTCAAGGGGACCCCGTGGCTGAGCAGAATAAACCACTTGAAAAGGACTAAACCCGATACTTCTATTGACAGCATGATTATGAGCAAACTCAGCTTGACATAGCTTTAGATCCCAAGACTTCACATGATCACCCACAAGACATCGTAAAAGATTACCAAGTGACCGATTAACAACCTCCGTTTGCCCATCCGTTTGAGGGTGATAGGCACTACTAAAGTTAAGCTGAGTGTTCACCATTTTCCATAGGCTGCGCCAAAAATGACTCAAGAAACGAGTGTCCCGGTCAGAAACAATAGAAGATGGCAAACCATGCAAACGATAAACATCCCGAAAGAATAATTAAGCCACATTAACTGCATATGTCGTTTTCTTGCAAGGAATAAAGTGCACCATCTTGGAGAACCGATCAACAACAACAAAGATCGAATCGTTACCCCTCTTAGTCCGAGGTAACCCCAACACAAAATCCATACTAATGTCAGTCCAAGGCTTTGAAGGGACTGGTATAGGCATATAGAGACCCGCATTAGTAGCAGTGCCCTTTGAGACTTGGCAAATTCGACACCTTTTGACATAACGATCTACCTCTTTCCTCATAGTAGGCCAAAAGTAGGAAGACTGCACCAAATGTAAAGTACGGTCACGACCCACATGACCCTCCCCATGTAACTCCTGAATAATTTTCAACCGAAGACTGGAGTCACGAATACATAGCTGATTCCCTTTGAACAAAAACCCATCATGCAGAAGAAAGTCTGACTTCTGACTCGCTTGCACATCCTGCAACACAACTGAAAAATACGGGTCAGTGGTTAACTGCTCACGAATAACATCCAACCCAGCACATTGATTCTCACAGCAACAAGCAGATTCCCCCTCATGCTCAAGGCATCAGCAACACAGTTTGAAACACCAGTTTTGTGTTTAACCACAAAAGTAAACTTTTCAAGAAAAGCTAACCAACGCCCGTGCTTATGAGATATCTTGTCTTGCGTGCGAATATGCCTTAGAGAATCCTGATCAGTGAATAAAACAAACTCTTTATGAAACAAATAGTGACGCCAATGCTTTACAGCTTGGACCACTGCATAAAACTCCAGGTCATAAGTACTATATCTCAACTTTGCCCCTGTTAACTTCTCACTAAAATAAGCATTTGGTCGACCCCCTTGACTGAGGACCCCCGCCAATACCAACCTTTGAGGCATCAGTATGAAGTTCAAAAACTTGTTAAAAGTTAGGCAATACCAGAATTGGTGCGGTAGTGAGCTTTTCCTTGATAACCTGAAAAGCTAACTCTGCTCCCTCCGTCCATACAAACGTCTTTCCCTTCATGCAATATGTCATATGGGCCATAATGGAACTGAAGTGTGGAATGAACCGCCTATAAAAAGAAGCAAGCCCATGAAAACTGCGGACTTTAGTAATGGTAGTAGGAGTTGGCCAGTTTTGAACAGCTGCAACTTTAGATTCATCCACCTGTATCCCATCACCTGAAATAACATACCCTAAGAACAAAACTTTTGGGGTCATGAACACACATTTCTTTGTTGCTGCATAGAAACTGTCTCTATGAAGCAAGGTCAAAACCTTCTTGACATGCACGACATGCTCACTGAAAGAAGCACCACAAATAAGAATATCATCAAAATATACCACCACAAACTTCCCAATAAAAGGCCTGAGCAACTGATTCATCACACGCATAAAAGTACTAGGCGCGTTTGATAAACCAAAAGGCATCATCAACCACTCATACAACCCTTCACGAGTCTTGAAGGTTGTTTTCCACTCATCCCCAGGTCTAAGACGAATCTGGTAATAACCACTCTTCAAATCCAACTTTGTAAACACAGTGGCACCATTAATCTGGTCAAGTAAATCATCGAGTCGAGGAATAGGAAACCTGTACCTCACAGTAATCTTGTTGATGGCTCGACTATCAACACACATCCGCCAGGTACCATCCTTCTTTGGAGTTAACAAAGCAGGAACAGCACAAGGGCTCATACTTTCATGAACATGACCCTTAGAAATCAACCCCTCAACCTGTCTACGCAACTCTTCATGCTCTCTTGGGCTCATCCTGTAATGTGGCCTATTGGGCAATTGTGAACCAGGCTCCAAATCAATATGATGTTGGATGTCACGCAAAGGTGGCAGCCCATTAGGCAACTCATCACGGAAAACATCGGAAAATTCCTCAAGTAAAGGAATCATAGCTTCAGGAACCTCAACTTCCTCGGCCACTGGCTTCCCTATCAAAACAAACACATTGTCTACCTCCACCTACTCATCTTCAAACTGACTAATGATCAATAGGTTACCCGACTGCTTTGTAACTAGCTGTTTGGGCTTGCTAGGAACAAGCGTTATCTTTACCCCACCAAACATGAAGCTATAAGAATTTGACCGTCCGTCATGTTCTATACTTCGATCATACTCCCAAGGTCTACCCAACAACAAGTGACACGCATCCATATGAACCACATCACACACAACATCATCTTTATATGTGGTCCAGATAGAAAAAGAAACAATGGCCTTTTTTGAGACCGTTACCTCTCCCCCCTTTTTAAGCCATTGAAGCTTATAAGGCTTGTGGTGACTCTCCGTCTTCAAGGCCAACTTTTGGACTGTCTCTTCAGAAATCAGATTGTCACAACTTCCAGAATCAATAACAAACGTGCAAACCTTCCCCAGAATGGTACATGTGGAGTGGAAGATGTTATGCTTAAGCCATCCGTCTCCATCTGCCTTTGGTGTGTAGCAAGAACGCCTAACCACCAAGTTCACCCCCACATCTCCGGTCACAAACTCCTCCTCATACTCGGGTTCTTCATCATACTCTGGGCCTTTTCGTATTCTTCATATTGTTCGTTATCAGATTCGACAAACAAATGCCTCTTACCCGTCTGTTTACAGTCAACTTGCCGATGACCTGTCTCACCACATTTAAAACACTTCACCCCGCTACTACTAGCCCCCTTAGAAGTCGACCCAATGTTGTTGGCCCCCCGACCTCTGCTAACTTGGCACGACACGAGGTCCTTCACTACCCGACCCCGAATTTCCTCCAGCAGGGGCTGGTGAATACGAACCGCCCACCCGACGATTTTGTTTTTCAAAAGCCAAGGCTCTTTGGTATGCCTCGGCGACCGTTAACGGATCAAAAAGATTTACAGAGTCCATGAACCCTTAAACCTTCAATATACCGAGCAACGAGTTGTTCATCAGTTTCTTGAATATCATTACGAGAAATCAAATGATAAAACTCGGTCGTATATTCATCAACCGACCTGGATCCCTGTTTCAGATTCTGCAAACATTGATACATCAACCGTTGAAAGTTGTGAGGTAATAAAGTGTCCCGCAAACACTTTCTCATCTTGGCCCATGTCACGATCCGTGACTTCCCGAGTCTATTTCGTGTCATCTTCAACTGTTGCCACCATGCAGACGCCCTCCCACGTAGCCTGGTAGCGATCAAAGAGACCTGCTTATTTTCAGGGACCTCTCGGAACTCAAACACCTCTTCTACAATAACCAACCAATCAATGAACCCCTCCGGATCCAAACTAGTCCCATCAAATTCTGGGATATCAGTTCGGATCCCAGCATCCCAACGCCGGTTGCCATCACCAGGTTCTTGCCTTGGTCCCCTCTCGTACCCCTTTTCGGAAGACGAACCATCATGACCAAAAAATGGATTATCGAAGTCACGCCCCTCCCTGTTTTCAGGGATCTGTCTTCTACGATTCATCAAGTCAGCCATTCGATCAGTGAGTTGATCGACCACTTGATCCAATAGTTGCTCCACCCACGCCATAAATCGTTGTTCCAACTCTCGTTTGTAAACCTCATCGAGCGGTCTCTGTTGTCTCCTTGGAGCCATTTTCAAGCCAGGAATTCGGCTTCGATACCAAACTTGGATGCAGCGGTGTAAACAAAATGAAGATCGGATCACGTTGATTCAGTGAATACCCGTGATGAACTTCAAAACTCCCAAATCCCACCCAAAGGTCTAGGGAAAATGAAGAGAAAAACTAAATTTATTAATATTCAAGTCTATCTCTTCAGATTACATCAACATAATATAAATAGAGTTTCAAATACGAAATGGGCCTAAAATGGGCCATGGGCTAAACACAAACTCAAAAATAAAAACATAAAAACATCATTTCAATGTATACAAGTTTCGGAATTTGTACATGAAGTTTCTTGAAACGTCTCTAGCCGGAGATGTCGGGCTTGTCCATGTCGACATTGTGCATATGATCTCCTCTCTCTATGTGACTTGGGCACACGCCTCGTTTGTTTGGTGACGAGCGGGTGGGTCCCACGGAACGGTTGTGACGTTATAACAGAATTGCATAACAATGATACAGACCCCACCGTACGGACAACAAACAGAAAACGAAAATTACAATTCATATATTCATCATAACGAAACGAGATATTCATCATCAAAAAACGATCAGCTTATCTCATACAAAAAGCTGATTAATCGAGATCCCAAAACTAGTTAGATCTAAACAGTCTAGTAATTTTAACATAAAACGTAATAAACTGAACGTAATTATTAAACTTAGCATGCATTCTGGCTGGATTAATCAAGGCACCACCAAGTAACGGGCCCCACATAGGCATAGCACTATGTGGTGGTCGTCCCGGCATGCGGTGGCGGTGTGAGCTGGCGGCGATGATGGAGGCGGGTTGGTGGCGGCGGTGGGAGTTTGAGGGACGCGGAGGGGTATTTCCGGTAAGGCAGGCAGTGATGGTGATGGCAATGGGTTTTCACGCGGTGGTCTCCGTCGGTTTTCAGGCGGTTGTTCACACCGCGCTCAGATGAACAACCTCCGAGGGCACTCTTGGCCGGGATGTTGCCGAAACAAAGCCATACGGAGAAAACATCTCGAAGAAGAAGTTACCTCCAAAGGCAAGAGGTCCCACCACCACTACCCAACCTCTATCTCCACTCTCGTCAAACACATCTTCCACTACCCTTATCTTCAAGTCTGATCGACTTCTAGGTTGGAATAGATTTCGGGATTTATGATAGATGTTGAGTAAATATAGTAGGGATGATAGTGAAACCCGAACCTGATGGAAAAATCCGAAACCTGACATAATTGGGACGAGTAAAACCTGGTCCACTAGGGTTTGGGGCTAGTATGAGATTAGTTTTGAAATTTTTCGTGGGTTTGGGATTGTAATATACTCGATTACCTGATTTGAGGACCCGATAACATTGACTTATTTACCCGATTATATACCCGACATAACTTTTTATATGTTGTGTATATATAGTATATTCTAAATATATTAAATATATTTGTATAAACTTGTTTATGGCAATTATCTAAAACATTTTATTTTTATGGTAATCAAATCGACTACTTGTAGTTTATCAAAAGTCGATAGAAACCCGAAAGGTATTAGGCCTGTTATACCTGACGGGTATTTTGACAAACTCGACGAGTTTGGGACATGGCTTTCATAATCAGGTATGGGGGGATACATAATACCGACCCATTGCCATCCCTAAATTATAGGAACACACCGTTGAAGGTGTAAAGTAGGGCATTTCATATTATCTCGCCTTGTTATAATAAGGCACTCTATTTATAGAGGATACATCGCATCTACCTAATCGTACTCTTCATCTAGTGGTCCCTGGAGGGGACCATATAATGTCGCTATCCGACATATTCCAGTTGTGTTTTTGTGGTGGTCCAAATACCATCTTCTAGCTATAGTGTACAATCTCCTCCTTTATCCTTTTCATGTAGAAGCTTTCTCCTTGTCTCATATGTGCAAATGCGATATTATAATTTCAAATGATCTATTTGGGGTGGTACCCTTACAAGTACCTTAGTTGAAGTGTAACCTTGCTCTATAATTTTAAAACGTTCATAAAATTTCCATACATTTTTGTTAAGAAAAGAATTCACCAAATATAATAAGCATTTTTTTATATTTAACAAGAGTATCATAATGTTATATAAATATTTTTTAAAAAAATATTAGTGGTTTTTATACATTGTGTTATTGGTTGGTCGTTGTGTTTTTCAATTGGGTTTAATGCATTGTGTTATAAGTTCTGGTATTTGTATTTTTTAATTAGTACTCATATTAACGATAAAAATAAAAATACAAATTACGTTATTGTGTCATTCTGCTTATCAATTTTTGTTCGTCATTGTGTCTTACTACTTATTATTCTGTTTTAGTCATTGTGTAATTACGTTCATTGTCTTTTGTTCGAATTGAAATGTGACATTCACTTAATTTGAGAAAAATAGTATATTACGTTCATTGTGTAGTGCGTTTAGGTCATTGTGTAAAGCGTATTTTCTAGGTGTTTTACGTTTTAGGTCATTGTATAATATGTATTCATTATTGTGTTTTATGTTTCAAGTTATTGTGTAATATTTATTCATCATTGCGTTTTGTGTATTTGATACTTTTTTTATAATTATATATACACAACAGTGTTATTAGTATTAAAAATACACAATGATGAGTAAAAAGACACATTAATGAAAAAAGACACGATGATAAATAGTAAGACACAATGACGTAATTTTTGTTTTAAATTTTATATAACAAAGTCATGCTCGTATTAAAGATTAAAAAACGTTTATTATTAATTATTATGATGAAATTTTTAGTTAAAAAATATATCATATTAAAAGGTTATAAACGTTTTAAAATGTTGCGGGAATTAATCCAACTGAGATTCAAGAAGTTTCAAAACTCTTCGATTTAAAGTGGAATCCTTTCCGTTCAATTACTTGGGATTACTGTTGGAAGCAAACATTAACTTTGTAAATAACTGAAAGCTCATCGCAGACAAATTTCAATGTAGCTATCGTCTCGGAAAGCCAAGACAATTTCACTTAAGAGGTAAAGTAACACTTATGAAAGTCGTCTTATTAGAAGTCTTCCAACTTTTTAAAAATTCAATACAAGTCATTGACAATTCACTTACTCATTTTAGCAAATAAACACTAACGAATTGACCCAAAGCATGACATGGAACACGACATCCAAAAATTTGTAAACCCTTTAGGTATACTGACACGATTAACACCCATAGCCATGTCACTGTTTGGTTATTAAAACCAAGTCCGATTGTTCCACTAGTAAGGCTGCCGCTTTAAGCATCAACCCTATTAATATCCATGTATTTCAAGTCTTTACATATAATAATAGTTATTGGTGGTAGACCCAACCTCAACACTTAAGAATAGTACACGAGAATTGGGATATTGTGTCTTGTATCCAACCTTCAAATCCACCTACAGAAGCTTCTAAGAGTCATCCAAAAATACTCCTTAATTTTTTATTATGAGAGAGGAACTATTTTCACATAATTTGGTTTTGTGCAGATTTTTTAATCAAGATTGTCCATTTGATAACTTTTAGTCTTGTCAACCTTACAAGTGTGAGGATCAAACATGTTTACACCAATTTTTATTCAATTTAGTTTCTTACATAACATCTCCAAAATACTTATATCATTCATCTTAAAGTGACATCAATTTACAAAATCAAAGATGTTATCGAGTTTAAAAATTAGGATTATTTTTGAATTTTTTAAAAGCCACGAAGGTTTTCATGATATTACATATACCACAAGAACAACTCATATAAATTACAAATATCTTTCATAACACACAACTTAAGTTTACACACCATATCATAAAATATGAATAACAAATATTTCTAAGTATACTGGTTACATGTCCAGTATATATTCCTTTGATATGCGAAAACTAGTCTTAATTATCGTGATATCATGTTTTCTTATTGTGATTTATTATAATGATGAGAGTTTTGTTTTAATCTAATTGTAACTTGTTAATTAAGTGGTTAACTTTGGTTACCAAGGGTATGCTAGTCAATTGGGATTAGTAAATATATGTTTGGTTATTCGGGCTTTGATTTGTTTGGTTCGGGTTCGGGATTTGTTAGGTTAAATTTGGTTACCAAGGGTATTCTAGTCAATTGGGATTAGTATCAATATATGTTTGGTTATTCGGGCTATGGGTTGTTTGGGTTGGGTTCGGGATTTGTTAGGTTAACTTTGGGTACTAAGGGTATACTAGTCAACTGGGATTAGTAACAATATATGTTTGGTTATTCGGGCCTTGGGTTTGTTTGGGTCGGGTTAGGTTTTAGAACGAAATTTAAAATGAAGGCCATGCTTTTTGTTCCGTATTTTCGTTTATGGGTTGTTTTTTGTTAACGTTTGTCGAGTTCTTGTATACAAGAGTGTGGTTTTGTTCGGTTATTCTAACTTTATTTATTTGTTTTTAGATTTGGCATGAATCGGGATTTGATAAGCTCAAGGAGATTGATGATACCATAATGGGAGTAATGCTGCCGCTTTTTGATAGATTGTTTGCGAACAAGCCCACTTTAAATTAGATTTGTATGCTTTGATGTTGAATTTTGAAAACTTGTATCCTCTAAGACTCTAAGTACTTTTGATCTAATTTGGAAATGCTGTATGATTTTGGAAACATTATATATATATATATATATATATATAGAATCATGATCATGAGAGAACCTTTTTGAAATTGAGAACTATGAGAACCATTTTAGACCACAAAAAACCCAAAAATAAAAAAAAATCATAAAATAAAAAAAAACACAAAAATAAAAAAAGTAAAAAAACCAAAATTCTTAATTTATCATCCCGGTTTCGTAAAAAAAGAAAAAGAAAAAAAAAGTCGGTTTAGCTAAAATTATATACACATATGTATAATATATACATATATGTACATTTACATGTTTTTTTGTACACATGTGTATAATTTAAGATAAATGATAATGTACATATGTGTATATTACGTAACTAAAGATTAAATAAAATTATACATATGTGTATAATACGACGTTTTTATTTTATTTTTTTATTTTTTTAAATTGTTTTTTATTTTTTTAATGAAACCGGAATAAAATATAAGAATTTTGATTTTTTTACTTTTTTAAAATTTTTATTATTTTTTGTTTTATGATTTTTTTAAATATTCTTTTAAAGATGTTTTTAGTGGTCTAAAATGGTTCTCAAAGTTCTCAATTTGCAAAGGGTTCTTCTCTTAGGATCCTTACCATATATATATATATATATATATATATATATATATATATATATGCAGATGTTTATTTTGCTTAATATTGTTCTTGAGTTTAATATCCAGATTTGTATAATTTTGGTATATAATCAGAGCTGTATTAGTTGGATTTATTTGTATTGAGAGTTGTTAAATATCAGTGATTTATTTGTGTTATAGAAGCGATTTTAAGGGGAAAAGCGCTTCAAGCTAAGCTCGCTTCAAAATAAATCTGAATAAACAAAACCGCTTCAAACGAAACTCATATTCGCTAACATAAGCACTGACAGCTTGGCATGGAACACGCCAACACGACAATTAAATATATTATACCGGCTACCCTGACACAATTAACCCCATAAATATGACACAGTTTGTTTTCTAAAACCAAATCGAATCATTCCAACTAATAAGGCAGCCAGTTTAAGCACCGGTCCTATTAACATCCATATATTCAACTCTTTACCTTAAAAGTAATCATTGGCGATTTGGCGGTAAACCCAACCTCAAAACTTAAGAAGAGTCATCCAAAAACGCTCCTTAATTTTTTTATTATTAGAGGGGAACTATTTTTGATATTTTCACATAATTTCTTCTTGGATGTTGCTTTAAATTCACTACGCCTTATCATCTCTCTATTAAACTTAAAGTGAGGAGGAGCCATTTGGTTTTGTGTAGGTTTTAATTAAGACTGTCCTATTTGATAATTTTAGTCTTGTCAACCTTACAAGTGTGACCATTAAACAGTTCTTCACAAAGTTAAGTTTAATTTAATTTCTTGCATAGCAACTACAAATACAATATCATCTTATAAGATCTATCATCCATGTTAGAGTAACATCCATTTAGGAAATTAAAGATGTGATCACGTTTTAAAATAAGATTTTTTTTGTTGTGGTTTTCTAAATTTATGAAGGTTTCCATGATATTATATAAAACCACAAGAACAAACTCATTTAAATTGCAACTTAAGTTTATAAACCATATGACAAAACACAAATAGCAAATATTTCTAAGTAGTCTATTAATTATACATGCAAGTATTATTCTTTTGATACACGAAAACTAGTTTGCAAGACTAGTTATAGTGATATAAGGTTTTTCCTTAAATTGACTTAGTAACAGTGGTGGCGAACGATGACAGTAGTGGTGGGGATGGTGGCTATTGTGGTGGCATCAACGGAGGTGGTGGTGGTGGTCAAGTGACAGCGATAATGATGATAGAGGCGGTGATGGTGTCGAGAAAATATGGCAAAAAAGAGATCGAATGGAAAAAAAAACATAGGGCGGAAATGATTTTAGTACGTTTAGAGAATGAGATTCCTTATATAATCGGTGATCACATTCCGTTGACTAACAAAACACATTCTTCTTTCATTCTCTCACCATAGCTAATTTCTTTTCATATATCATTTTTGAGTATCAGACACTATCCATAAAAGATGTTTGCATGTCAATTCATTTGTTGTCATCTTGTTAGGTTTAACTTTTAAGACTATTACATAATACTATATGTTGACCTAGTTTTTTACTGTAAGAAAATTTGTAAATAATACTAATAATTTTTGTTGATAATTTTTACACAAGTGTAATTAGATTAAAAATACAATATATTGTTTAGAAGCTTTTGACATCAAGAGCCGTTTTCAGTGTCCATAACTCAATTTGTACGTAGAGCCCCTTTTTAACGTTAACATACATTATATAATTTTAGTTATACATGTAGCAATTATCAATTAATATTGTTAGAAATTAGGATGACAAAATATACTTTCCATCAACACCAAAAAATATACCGGCAAATAAAATTATCGAGACCTAAGAACATTTTTAACAAGTGATAGGAATCCATACATAATTGTACCAAGTAATAGTTGTATTGTACTTGACCCAACATGAGTTGCACATGCTATTTGATAAGAATTTTCACTTACAATAAGGAGGTTAACATAACAGAAACCATCGCTTTGCGAGTGTTTGTGCTTAATACAAATTAAGAACATTTGTAACTAATTAAACTGAAGATAATGATAGGACATTTTGTCATGTAGATGGATGGAATAAGATATAATTATGACATCGTTGTTGAAAATAGTGTATGAGATATCGTCGATGTTTATATATTTTATTATTTAAAACCATCGGTCGATGCTTAAAGTGGAATGATAGGTTGATAAAATAAATTTGTTAAAATTATTTTGAGTGTGAACTGCGGTTTTCGTTCTTGTGGTTTGTCCAAATATGCGGTTCTAGTTCAGTAGTTTCAGATTTGCGAGTTCATCCATGTGGTTTCATTTCACTTGCAATTAAACCCGAATTTAATAATCTCGTTAAGTCTGGTCGTTAAACCCATCAGCGTGCCCCTCACGTGGGGGGCATTTGTGTCCTTTTTCTCCCCAAATAAACCTCACTCGTAATTCGCAAGACCCCCCCCCCCCCTCTCACGTGAGGGGGCAGGGGTGTATTTGGGGAAAAATGACAAAACTGTCCCTCACCGCGAAGGGTATGTTGATGGGTTTAACGATCAGACTTAACAGAGTTAATAAATTCGGGTTTAATTGCATATGAAATGAAACCACAGGGACGAAAATCGCAAAGTTGAAACTATTAGACTAAAATCGTAGATTTGGATAAACCACATGGACGAAAACCACAGTTTACTCTTATTTTGAAAAAGGCGGTGGAAAAAATTATTTTTCATTGAGTTTAAAATCTTGCTATTTTGATTTATATTATATAAACACTAGTATTTTCACCCTTCGCTTTCCCCCCACCCCCACCCCCTGGGGGTACCTTTTTGAATGTTTCGAAAATGCAATAAAAAGGTCAGTTCAAGTGTTGAGTCACAAACTCTGTTACAGAATATTAAGGTTTCTACGTATATGTAGGTTGTCTAAGAAAATATCATGAATTCAATCAAAAGTTTTAAGTTTATTCTCACCCGATTAAAGATTAGGTATGCTTTGTATTTAGTGTTTTTAATGTTACATGAATTCAAAATTTCAATGATATATGGGTTTTAATAAATCTTCTACAAAAATATGTATGGCAAACCTTATAAACAAACATATCATATGAACATTTGTAAAAGGGGATATAGACGTACGTTTTTATTTGGTGTACACCTTAATAAATTGTAACTGATGTTTACAAAATATCAAATGGAACCGACAAATGTTCAAACATTTTAATTTCATTTACTT
>NW_027504957.1:0-161299 GCF_021521415.1 Bidens hawaiensis
GGCCACAAATTGATAAATACTTTCATGACGGTAATATTGAAAATGAAAGAAATCGAGAACCAAAAATGAATAATTTTGTCATTCCAGTTGTGTTCTTTACGTGTCCAGATTCATTGGTTATTTTAGAGAAAATATGGACCATCATTACTTCTTCATGTGATCATGTTTCACCTACTTTGACATACGTTTTTTACGTACCTTTTCACAGCACAAATTTACATGAACTATCTACTAAGATTAATTTGGTTGAATCTAATTAATGTAACAACGGACTTAGCGATCCATCAGGCCGTCACTATATAGTAATAGTTTGAAGTTACTAAGTCAAGGGTGGCCTCTGGTAATTGTTAGAAAGTTGAGGATATCGTTGTAATTGGTTAGTTAGTTGTAACTGATCGAGTCTGTATAAGTAATTGTGTTACCAGTAATAACAGCAGGCTTGATTTGGTGTGAACACCCTTCTTCTCTGATTTCTTGTTCTACCATAACAAGTGGTATCAAAGCTTCCGATCCTCGGAAGTTCTTGATTTTGTTCAATTTAGTTCAATTCCGTTCAAACCCTAATCATCAAATCTTCGTTCATCTTCCATTCAGTTCGTCCAATTTAATTGTTCATTCCTTTAAATTCATTGGAATTTGATCATTCATTCGATCAAATTCGTTCCTGAAACCTTAATTTTTCCAATTACTCCGATTGTTTGTCAATTGATTAAACCCTAAATTTCTGTACAAATGGCTACTCGTAACCAATCTCTTGAACAAAGACTTAACGATCATGATGCGTCACTACAAAGAATTAGAAGCGGCTACTAGTCTCACACAGACATAATTAAATGTGGAGATTGATTCGGTGAAAACTCAATTGAATCAAACCCATTTGCAATTGTCAGCACATATTACAGAGCTTCTCCAAACTATACAACAAATGAATGTTAATCAATCCAATTCTAATGGAGTGGGAGGACAGAACCAACAACAACAACCCCAATTTCAGCCATATAATCAGAATCATGATACAACGGGTCACAATTTTGGAAGTTTTCAGTCGTTTAACCAAGATTGATTTCCCAAAATTCAATGGTACAAATGTGGAAGGGTGGTTATGTCGTGTAGAACATTTTTTTTCTGTGGATGCTACCCGTGAACATCAAAAGATAAAAATTGCTATTATTCACCTTGAAGATATGGTCTTACTGTGGCATCAGTCTTTTGTTAAGTCTAGAGGAGGATCTATTGAGGGAAAGTTATGAGGGGAATATAGGAATTTTATTTCCACTAGATTTGCCTTAATAATGGACCAAAATGCTATGGCTGCTTTGGCATCTCTTAGACAAACAAGGTCTTTACAAGAATTATGCCAAGATTTTGATTTAGCATTAACAAGGGTCTCTATTCCTGATGAATACGCTATTAGCCTATTCTTGAACGCTGTTAATCCGGAAATTGGAAACCCTCTAAAATTGATTAGACCAAGAAACCTACCAGAAGCTTATATGTTAGCAAGGCAACAAGATAATAACCTCAAGACATTACCCTATTCCTATTCTAAACCTGCCTATAAACCTACTTACAAAACTACTTACTCTTATTCTAAACCTACCTACAACCCTACTCCGTTATCTTCAGTTAATCCACCATTGTTACCTGCTCCTCCCTATAAACCAAGAAACCCAATTACCAGAAATTTGACTACAAAAGAGATAAATGAAAAAAAGGGCCAGAGGTGAATGTTTTTTGGGTGTATCGAAAAGTACATATCAACTCATAAGTGCAAGAATGAACAGTTGTGTCATTCTTCTCCTATTGGTGGGCATTCGGGGTATCATGCTACTTTACACAGACTTAAACAACTATTTTATTGGAAAAAGTGTGATAAGGATGTGATGCAATGGATAAAGGACTGTCAAATTTGTCACAAAGCCAAATATGAACGGGTAGCTACACCAGGCTTGTTACAATCTCTTCCTACACCTACTTCTGTTTTTCTGACATCTCAATGGACTTTATTAGTGGTCTTCCAAAAGCCACCGGTAAAGACTCTATTTTAGTAGTCATTGACCGGCTCACTAAATATGCGCATTTTCTAGCCTTATCTCATCCTTATACAGCTACTCAGGTTGCTCAAGTTCTATTTGATAATGTGTTCAAAATACATGGGGTGTCCTACCACTATTGTATCTGATCGCGATCATCTCTTTTTAAGTCAATTCTGGAAAGATTTTATGAAGCTACAAGGAGTTCAGTTGAATTTCTCTATCACCAACCATCCACAAACTGATGGTCAGACAGAAGTTCTCAACAGGTGTTTAGAGACTTATCTGAGATGTATGGTGATGGATGATCCTCTTCTATGGCCTAAGTGGTTGACTCTCGCCGAGTGGTGGTACAATACCACTTTTCATTATGCTATTGGTATGTCACCTTTTGAAGCCCAATATGGTATTCCTCCACCAATACATTTACCATATATTCCCAATGATACTAAAATCGCTTCAGTGGAGGAATGGTTTCAAGCCAGAGAAGCAAAGTTAATCACTTTAAAATTTAATCTTGCTAAAGCTAAGAATCGAATGAAACAGATGGCAGACACAAAGCGATCAGAACGAACTTTTAAGGTGGGGAATTGGGTTTATGTCAAATTACAACCCTATGTTCAGACATCTATAAAGAAACATTATAATCAAAAGTTAGGGCCTAAATACTTTGGTCCTTACCTGATCACAGAAAAGATTGGAGCTGTAGCTTACAAGCTTGCTTTACCAGTTGATTCACAAATTCATCCTACGTTCCATGTATCGTTGTTAAAAGCTACACCTGGTCCTGCTACTTCAGTAATTCCTCTGCCACTGGATACTCGTTCCATTGTCCAACCACGCGCTATTTTAGATCGGAAATTACTAAAGAAAGGTCGACGTGCTAGGGTCCAAGTACTGGTTCATTGGATGAATTTACCTGTTACAGAGGCTACTTGGGTAGACCTCGAGGAATTTCAATTGCGCTTTCTCAATTTTGAATCTTGAGGTCAAGATTCTTTATATCGGGGGAGTATTGTTACATTAGTAATAGTTAGAAGTTACTAAGTCAAGGGTGGCATCTGTAATTGTTAGAAAGTTGAGGATATCGTTGTAATTGGTTAGTTAGTTGTAACTGATCGAGTCTGTATAAGTAATTGTGTTACCAGTAATAACAGCAGGCTTGATTTGGTGTGAACACCTTTCTTCTCTGATTTCTTGTTCTACCATAACACGGATGGCAAAAAGGTATTAGGTGCAAAATATTTGTTAGTAGCATGGTTGCAAAAGTTGCTAGGCGGACCCTAGGCGGCCGACTGGGGAGTTGGGAGTACTCGACCTTAGTCGGTGAGTACTCGGGGATGGCTCACCGAGAACTCGGCCTAGGCGGGGATTACTCGGGGATTACTCGTTGAGTACTCGGCGCCTAGGCGCGATTTTTACAACCATGGTTAGTAGTTGGTTAAAGTGTGAGCATTTATGGTTTGGGTTAAGAATATCATGAAAGCAGGTCGACCGACTATAGTGATAGTTTTGTTATTTCTAATAATCAAGTTCAACGTTGCTAATTAGGATGTTAAATTTTTTTATCAGACATACGACATTGGACAGAAACGATGATTTTGCAAAAGTTGTTAAAAAATGGTATGGCTTTTGGAGATGCTACAAAACTGGTGCGTGGTTTGAAACCACGGTTTGGGTATTTTTCTTCAAACATGTCAGACAGGAGTTTTAGAAAATAATAATTTTGATTAAAATAAGGCAAATCGTGGTTTCAAACCACGAATTGCACCAAAAAACACACAACCTAATACCTGTTTCAATTATATGGTGGTTTTGCTTGTCAAGCCGTAGTTTGAAACTACAATTTGATCTTCCTTTCTTTAAACAAGTTCATAACACGCGATGCTTATTTTGTTTTTTTCCTTTTTTAAATGACAATTTCACCGTTAGTCACTCAGTCATGCTCATATTTTCCACACTATCCGTTAACTAGTTATCACCTCTTTAATTGAGGTGAGTCACATAGCCTCATTTTTATACTTTTACACTTTTTGGGTTGAAACATGCTACACATATTCACGTTCACGCTTTTACATCATACAATACAATCATATGTTCATATGCAATTTCCATGCTTTATGTCTTAAACTGACTTGGTTCGATAATATACACAACTTGACCATTAACTTAATACAAGCCCTGGTAACAATAACAGCGTTATTGGTTTGACAAACTCATATAGATTCGTTGACCTTTTTAGGGGGAGCCCAGATGGTTGGACCCGAATTCATATATTCGCTTTGATTCATAGAAGGATGACCTATGTGAGTATACGGTTGGGCCTTAATTCAGTCACACATTGTTGATTGTGTACACATTATTATTATTATTATTATTATTATTATTATTATTATTATTATTATTATTATTATTACATTTTGCTTTATATATAATATTTACATATGGATTGTACTACACATTATGAGTTGTTTTAATCATTTAGTCCCAATTCTCACAGACTATTTTTATTTGACACTTGATTTTAAACATGTTTGAGCCTTTTAGGTAACAACGCATGAGTATTCAACAAGCATGATTCAACACTCATGACTTGGACCTAGTTATAATATGAAATTGGATTACTTGTCTTGTTTGCCTTATTTACATTTCTTGTACTAAACCTAACATTGTTATAAAAATATTGAAACCTCAATAGCAATCATGAGTCCTTAAACAACCAACGTTTTCCGCCGTCGGTTGAGGGGGTAACAAAAAATTGATAGTCTTCAACAGGTGTGTGTGTGTAGATTTGCACAGAATACATGGTTCAGGACCCGACCCGGAACCAGTTCCTACCCATACCCGACTCGTGGGTAGGACTTGGTATAGGATTTCTCCTCAAAGCCATACCCGGACCTGGTGGAACCGGAACAGGAAATACCTGGTCAAAACCCTACCCTACCCTATCCGAAACCCGAGACACCCGGTCAAATATGCGACTATACCTGAAACCGGTTCCTACCCGACCCAATTTTGACTTTTGTTGACTATACCTGGAACCGGTTCATGAAAGAACCAATTTGTGCACATCTATGGCTCTGTGTATGTATGTTGTTAACAACTAGAAATATGGGCCATAAACTTGAAAGTGAATAAAATACTATCACCTTATTGGGCTCATTTGAGTTGGGCTTAACCCAAACACCAAATGCTTGATGCCTTGTTCGTCTTCAAGCTGCTGCTGCTGCTTCTTCTTCTTCTTCTAACCAACATACCTAATTCATAACCGTAGAATAGAAATAGAAATGAGCAGAGGATATATTATTATTATTCTTCAATGGCGGAAGAACCACACGGCATCCGTTGTCCACTTTCGTTCCACCCAACCTTCAGGTTATATTATACGTAACTGCATCTATTACGTGCGTATCCTTAATTGAAGCAACATTTAACTCGATTTATCTGTAACTGCATCTATGCTGAGCTGAATTGAACCAATTTCAGTAGAATTTACTCTCAAATACTTTTGATAGTAACTCTTAACTATTTCTCTGGTGATTTGTGGCTCATACACATTCACTGTATCTGCTTAATTGATTCATTGAAGCGAATTTAACTCGATTCATACGCAATTGCATCTATTATGTGCTGGATTGTTACAACTTCAAGTAGAGTTGATTCTCACACTTTTGATTTGTAACTCAAATTTATTTCTGTGGTAATTTGTGTAGAATTAATATTTTAACATATAACATAGCATTCAGTGTGTCTGCTTAACTGATTCATTGAAGCGAATTTAGCTAAATATGTATGCAATTGTGTCTGTTCTGTGCCAGATTGCAAACATATACACTTTTGATTTCTGTGGTGATTTGTCTAGAATTTACGCTCATATGCATTATTTTAAGTAACACATAGCTTTGTGCCTTTGTATGATATTGCATATATTCGGTGCTGGAATGTAAGCACTTTTGATTTGTAACTCCGTCTGTTTTTGTGGTGATTTGTCTAGAATTTAACACATCACGTTCAGTGCGTCTGTTTGCTTGATTTAAAGCTCTGTTTTTGTGCTAATTTGCAAGGAATGTAATTGAATTTCAATTCATACGCATCGTTCGCACACGTGCAGTGTGTATGCCGATATGATCGACTTTGGTGTTAGATTTGAACACGATCTAGTTGAATTCGGATATTACTCCTGCAAAATGACCTAATGCTTAGTTGAAATGAAACATTTCTTTTCAGTCAATGTTAATGGTTTAAATCAATCAATTGTTAGTTTAAATCGGTTCTCATTTTATGAAACAGCATTTTCAGACCACCAATTGTTGGTGCAATCTCTGGAAGAATGCAAATTATCAAGAAACTCAACAGCTGTTATTGGAACACATGCAAAAATCATTAAACTCGGGTATGAAACATGCCCATCACTTACATCACTGCTAGTCACAACATACCTTTCTTTCAATCATCTCAATTTTGCGCGTCAATTACTTTATGAAGTTCCTCACTGGAAGTTCAATTTGGTTTCTTGCAATTCAATCATTGCAAATCTTATGAAAGTAGGAGATGTTAATATTGCCAAGAAGGTGTTTGGTAAAATGCCCAAACCGGATATAATAACCTGGAACTCAATGATAGGAGGTTTTGTTAGAAATGCACGTTTTGATGAGGCGTTTAAGTTCTTCAAAAAGATGTTGAACACAAATATGGAGCCCGATAAGTTTACATTTTCATCTATTATCACTTCATGCGGTCGTGTTGGAGCTCTAGATCAAGCTAAGTGGATACATGGTTTACTAACTGAAAAACAAATCGAACTCAATTTCATTTTGAGTTCCGCACTCATAGACATGTACTCAAAATGTGGAACAATTGAGACCGCAAAGTCAGTTTTTGAAAAAGTTAAACACGATGATGTGTCGGTTTGGAATGCCATGATTAACGGGCTAGCAATGCACGGTCTTGCTACAGACGCAATTGCAACCTTTTCAAATATGGAAGATGAAAATGTTTTACCTGATTCGATTACTTTTGTTGGAGTGTTGACTGCGTGTAGTCATTGTGGTTTGACTCAAAAGGGTCGTGAGTATTTTAACTTAATGAAAACTAAATACTCGATTGAACCAAAGCTTGAGCATTACGGGTCAATGGTTGACCTTTTTGGTCGGGCTGGGCTTCTAGAAGAAGCTTATGAAGTAATTAAGGGTATGCCAATGGACCCTGATGTTGTTATATGGCGCGCGTTTCTTAGCGCGTGTAGAACACATAAAAACCTTAAATTAGGAGAGCTTGCAGTGTCTAAGATATCAGATCTTAATAGTGGAGACTATGTTTTATTATCTAATACTTATTGTTCTGTGAATAAATGGGATATTGCTGAAAATGTGAGACATGCTATGAAACAAAAAGGGGTTAATAAAAGTAAAGGAAAAAGTTGGATTGAATTTGGTGGAGTGATTCATCAATTCAAATCAGGAGATAGATCACATTGTGAAACCGAATCAATTTACAAGATTCTTGAAGGATTAACGAGTCGTGTTAAAGACGAAGGATTTAAACATGTTCTTGAGTTGGTTTTAATGGATATATCTGAAGAGGAAAAAGAGGGAAATTTGAATTATCATAGTGAAAAGTTGGCAGTGGCGTATGGTGTTCTAAAATCAAGCCCCGGGTCTGAAATTAGGGTCTCAAAGAATTTGAGGACTTGTATTGACTGTCACTTGTGGATGAAGTTGGTTTCTAAAGTTTTGAAAAGAGTAATCGTTGTGAGGGATCGAGTTCGTTTTCATCAAATTGAAGATGGTTTTTGTAGCTGTGGAGATTATTGGTAGCTTATTGATAAAGGTGACTTTTGTACCTATTTATATAATATATATGATTAGGTTTAGGCTTGTAAAGAACAGAACATTTAGTACACCGTTTGTGAATCATGCGGTGGAAAATTCTTTTTATTTGTTAAACGTATGAATATGAACAGAATTTTATCTTCATTTAGTTAAACAAACAAGCATGAATACACTTCTCATTCGTTCTTTTACATTTGTTAATATGTATTTAAAAATTTTAGGCGCATTACAATTTAGTCTAGTAATTTGTTGTTCACGTTTACTTGTAAATTGGTTTTAGCTGAGTTATGTTCGTTCATCTATATTCAGTTTTGTTTGTTCGTTCACGTAAGTGAACCGTTTGCTTATATTGATAACAAAAGAATATAAACAAACACCAACACGATCAATTTCTTAATAAAAGGAACTGATGAATCGGGTTGAACCAGCTAAACTTACGCCAAGCCTATTTTGATCCATACAGCCTCCTGGATCTTTGCAATTACTTTATTAAAAAATATGCTGATGTTGCATCATAATTCTTTCATGCATCGGATATAACTTTTGTACTCATGTTTGACATCCACCAATTTAGGTTATGTTTTATCTCTAATAGGTCAAATAAAGAATATCATAATTAGAGACCGGTCAAATGGCCAAAGTGTAATCTGAACGCATAAAGCCTGCTAAAATGTTTCACTTGTAAAATCATATTATTATTCAAACCAATGTTGCAAAAGTCGTTAGGCGGTCCCTAAGCGGCCGACCCCCTTGGATGGAGTACTTGGGAGTACTCTTGGGAGTACTCGGAGAGTACTCGGGCATGATAAATATAAAGAAAATAATTTTTAGGTATTATATATATTTCAAATATCATAAGTTTACTAATACTTATAACAAAATAAGTGAATATCAATATAAATAAGAGAAATGCATTTTTAAACACTAAACTATTCTAAAAAATGTTAATCATTAGTTAAAAAAATGATATTCGTTCTTTAATATTATAAAAATACGAATTATGTTGTATTTTTTAAGTCAAAATAGACCCAAATTAACCGATTAGATGTGATTCTGACTAATGTTGACCACTTTTGAACAATTTTTAGTAACTAGGCGGAGGTAAAGAAACTCCCCTCGGCACCATACCTTGTAGCGAGTACTCGGAGAGTACTCGGCCTTGTAGACCTACTTTTACAACATTGATTCAAACAATATAACTTTTGTACTCGTGTTTGACATGCCATTATTTTTATATAAATTGGGAATTTTTTGGCACGTCTTCAGGTCAAACCGGACCAGAATAAACTGTTTTTGGACTGTTAATATAAAAACCTACTGTTTTCATAATATTCCACATTGCAGAAAGGCAATAGTTGAAACCATTTAAGGTGCATAAGGATATTAGCAGGACTTAATCAAATGGAAGAAAGAAAAAAAGTCAACTGTTGACTAAACTAGCTATCTTGGATGGGAACCAGTTTCAATTTGCCTCCATAAATATCTGGAAGTTGACTCTCATCAATGTCTTTCAGAAGTGTAGATGTCAGCTGCTTATTTTCAACAAATACAATCTGCAAGGTAAACAAACCAAAACTCAACCTTACTTTATAATTTTATATGCGACAAGTAGAGGTAGCTTTGCAAACAAACTGAACAAACACGAACAGAGGAGCATGTTCATGTTCGTTCTTTAACTTTAACCGAACAAATGATCGACCCGAACAATTAAGTGAGACATGCGTTCATGTTCGTTCAGAAACATAAAGGAACGCATGAGACATACATTCATTTTCGTTCGTTTATCTAAATGAACAAAAACAAATAGACAACTTCGCTTCAAACGGTTCACGGAATGTTCGGTTCATTTACAAGCGTAAATAAAGTAAACTTTTGGGTGACTTTTCACCCGTTAGGCCCGTCTCATTTGTTTTTGCCCATTGACCCATGAGGAATAAAACATGACCCGTTATAAAAAGTTACCTTTTTCTTTGTTTTTTCATCAATAAAAGGATAGATCATCTTCCATGCTGCCATAAATACATATGGAACATGCACCACAAACATTTTTCCAAGTCTTTCTGGATAATAATCCTGTCATAAACATAAAATCTTTAAAGGCTATTTTGTTCACACACGCACACACTCAGAGTGAAATGATTATAAACCTGCAAAATAGAGAGCGCTGCAAGATATCCACGGATATCACTGTTTGTATATCCCCATCCTTGAATATCTGCAATAGACACAAACTTTTCCTGCCCTTGAGGCATCCTGATATTCAAATATGAACAGGTCAATTCAGGTCAACTTTTTTTCTTTCTTAAAATTACCCCTAGAAATTTGAGATAGATTTCAGCCCATTTACTTATGATTGTGTCGATTCGCGTATAATCTACAATTATAACCTAAAAGAAACTGGTGAAAGGTTGCTAAATTCTTCTAGTAATTCAGTTCTATTCTCATTATTATTAAAATTATATAGTTTGTGTAATCATATTTAATACATTAATTATCTATACAAAACTTAAAAAAACAGAAGGTCCAGGCCAACTTGGCCCATTTTGACCCGAGCCCATCTTGCCACAATTAGGGGAGTAAACGACCCGAGTCTTAGCTCGATTAGGCTTGAGCTTGGCTCGTTTCGAGCACTATTTCTAAAGCTCGAAATCGGTTTGTGAGTAGTTTTTCAAGCTCGTTCATTATTCATTAATTAACTTATGTTCGTTTAGAATTATTTTTATATATATTTAAGTAATATTTTTTATAACATAATATATATTATTTAGTTATTTTTATTGTAAGTTTTTGTATAATGATAACGATTGCATTTACATTTACATATACGTGTTATATATTTTTAATATATTAAATCATATACAATAGTCACAGGAGCCAGCTCGAGCTCGATAAGTGAAGCTCGGGCCCCGGCTCGTTTATTACAAGCTTTTTTTAAGGCTCGAGCTTGTTTAAGTTGGTTCAATTTGAGCTTTTAGCAAGCCAATCTCGAGTGGCTCACAAACGACTTGGGTCATTTTCACCCTGGCCGTAAGTTAAAGAAGCCCGGCAACCTTTCAAGTGTGAATCAAAATAGTCCTACCTTGAAATTATTTTTTCAAGTGTGAAGACCACATAACCTGTGATGCATTCAAAATCATAATAAGAACAGCATAATTAAAATATTAAACTAAAAAGGATTTGGATTGATGAGCATATAGTTTAAGAACATACGCTTAAACTCTTCTAGACCTCCTCCTTTGTTGGGATAATGTCTGCCACCAAACGCGACGGTTATTAAGCGACCAGTTTTATCTGTTCCTTGCATAAATAGTTTGTTTTGAGCTATATGATTAGGGATTTCTGATACTGATATAGAACCATTTGGAACAAATGTTTTTCTCCATTTAAGGTACTTCAAAAACATAGCACATGCTTTGTCTATGTCCAGATCACGGGCACGAAGAAACCTTCTGAATGTCAAATCATCGTACTCCTATAATAAATGATATTCATTAGACGATTACCTAACATTAAAGTGTCTCTCATTTTCTTTCAATGCAGTGTCACATTTTCCCATTAGTTAATTAGTTAAGAACGGGCCTGTTTCAGGTTGAAACAAACAAAATCAACTAAAGATGAAACACGGGTCTAAAGTGTATTTTTGATGTATAAAACCTTTTCAATCGTTAGAGAGAGAAAACTCACGCGCCAACTAGTAAAAGTCAAACACGGGCAAACTTTTTATTCATTCATTATGTAGTCAAACTCACTACTTTTGACTAGAAATCTAGAATTAGCAGTTTCGACTCGTTTAGTTATGAACGGACCGTTTCATGTTAAAACAAACAAAATTAGCCAAAGATGAAACGCGGGTCTAAAGTGTATTTTTTTATGTATTAAACCTCATAAGCAGTTTTTTTTACGATCTTCTAAGGTTTATTTTTGATCCCTCCTAATAAATAGCTTGTTAAAAGAAAATTGATATTATTTAAACAATATAAATTGGTTATCATGTTTGGCATTATTTATATATAAAAATATACACCATAATTGTTTCCAACTTCTAAGTCAACTCTCACCACCCACAGAATATGATCAAATGTGTTGCTTCCTTAAAATCAGAGTCCAACAATTTCATTAAAATTTCCACAAAATCTATAGATCCTTAATAAGAAAAACACAATATTTAAGTTTTAAGAATTTAAGATGACTAGATCCAGGCTAGATTGAGTTGTACGTTATGCATAAGACTTGTACCTTAGATGTAGCATCTTGCTTTTCTACCAATTCCCTCATTTGCAAAATCTTGTTGTGTTCCACCTCACTGCTTGCATCCTCATTCTGCACATTGTTGATATCCATCTGTTGTTTCTGCAGAGACTGTTACTTGCACAAAATATATATATTACTTTTATTGGATGTGTGAAATTACCAAAAAGGGCTTTGTTTGCTGTTGCCTGTTGCTACCATTCAAATATATGGTTACCGCCGGTTGTGAAACTGAACATAAAATGGAATGAGTAGGTGTCAAGAATTAAATAGTTAGGTAAGTATTCATTTAGACGTTATTTTACCAATATATGTGTGAACCCTCGGGTGGGCAAAAGCGAAATTGCACTAATTTTGACGTTATTTTACCAATATCGTGAAAATAACGTTAAAAGTGGCGGAAGGTTAATCAGGCATCATGTGGTGGCGTTGATAGCCGAAAGACAAGGGTACATGCACCAATCGGTCGGTGTCCCGATGGTTGAGTGTTATGTGTCTTATGTCCAAGGCTTCATGCAAAACTACTATCGAGCCGAGGGTCTCACCGGAAGCAGCCTGTCTATCCCTATGGGGTAGAGGTAAGGCTGTCTACATCTTACCCTCCTCAGACCCTACTATAGCTTTGCTATTGGTGGGATATACTGAGTACGATGATGATGATGAAGTATTCATTTAGACCCTTCTATTATTACTTAGTTTACATCTATTGTCCCCATAATTAATCAAAATATCACTTGGGTCCCTACACACATGTTTATATTTTAAAAAGAAAATTTGAAATCCGTGTTTGGTTGGCTGGCTGAAGGAAATGAATGAATTATACGATACATCACTATGATTTTCACACACCACTTTTTACATATACTCCTCGTATAGAGTTATACGGGTCGTATATGACCTGAGTTGTTGAAGACCCATACGGCTCGTGTCGGGCTATACGGCCGTATATGTTGAAAATGCTTGTTTTTTATGTTCTCTCCATACACTTGTCAGTCATGCGTGGCCTATACGCCCCGTAGAGTGCTATACAAGCCGTATATGTTTGTAAAGTTACCATGGGGTGACATGTGATCTTTATATACCACCATGGATCTTCACACACCAGTTTTCATGTATGAAGATCACTTCCCTAAGATAATTTCATGTTTGTTTTTAAGTTTGATAACTTGATGGTAATGTAAATAATGACAATTGATGTAGTTGCCCATTTAGTTTTTTATAAGCTTATTTCAATTTTATCTTGATTTCTAAACTGCTTATAAATCTTTGTTTGATAAAAATAGCATTATGTTTCAATCTTTTTAACATTAGTAATTTTAAAAAAGTTACAAAATTTTTAGTTGTACATATTTATATTTTAATTTATTAATCTTTTAACAAACATGTATAACTTGAACATGCTAATGATACACAAGCCAAGTGGTTAAGGTGAGATACCTAAAGACTTCATTTAAAAGAAAAAGGTCTTGGGTTTAAGTTCCATATGTGACAAAATAGGGGTTCCAGATTGGGCATTGGGTGACACCTATTGGTGAGTTTCCTTCTGAGGTTGGTCTCCGGGGCGGGACTGATGTACGAGCTTCCTTCAGGGACATGTCAGTCTATCACCCCATAGTTCCGTTCATGGGGAATTGCCATTCAACAAAATATATAAAACTTTAAAAAATAATGTTCAAGGGGCATTTTGGTAAATGTACACAATCCACGGGAATGTATCGACTTCCTCTTTTTTGGGGCGTACTGAGTGGGAGCTCATGGTGAGGTGGGGGGAAACGGGGCCATGTTGAAACACCAACACCCTCTGTTTTTGGGAGAAAATGGTACCCGGAACTATATCGTATGACTTTAGTAACGAAATTTGAAAGAGTGAATGTTAGTTGCAATAAACACATTTTTTTAGTATAATTAATTTCAAATTCCAATAAATTCATCAAATCAAACCGTGTCTAAGATACCCTTCGATATAATCCCAAAAGCATAAGGATGCTTTAGTGACTATCGAGGGAAGTTTCAACCCAAGTATTCGTACTTTAGACTTCATGGAATATTTGGTAACGTTAATAATATTTCTTAAAGGGTAGTGGGATTATTATATGAAGAAACGATAAGAAACATCGAGTCATGCACGTGGATACATGCGCCATGTAAATTTATTTCATAACATGTTTTTGTATGCATCATTAAGTAATATAATTTTACATAAATATACCTATAATCATAACACGTTTATGGTTCGAACATTTTATTACATGGTTAATCTGTACTATTTTTAAATTTAAAATATAAATATGTTTTTCTGGAATGTCTCGTGTGTAAATATGGGCAAATATCTTAATTATTAAAACCTTAAAATCCGCTATAATTCTGAATTTGACAACTTAACCTAAGTATATGGGTTGATATTGGTTATGTTCTTATAGTTCATCTTTAGCCTTTCAATTGATATTGATAGAATTTAACAAAAACGTACCAAGTGGATTAAATAGTCTTCAAAGCATTTGTGACACAGCTGGGTCTAAATGTCTAATTCATTTTTAACCTATTATTCAACTACGTATTTTGCCTTACATGTGGCAAGAATTGGACTCGTTGTTAGGTTGACTCATACTTGTTTTAGTCTTAGAAGAAACTAGAATTTTGAACCCCCGCGTTGCGGGGGTGTGACCGTAAGAGAAGAAACTAACTACGTTCAAAGGTTACCACGAAATCGGCTTCTATATTTCCACAAACCTTGTTAATCATTTAATAGACCACAACTTGTGTACGTAAGTTAATTATTTTGTACAAAAGTTGCCTGAAGGATTTAGTTACCAAAACCACCTATAACACACTTATTTGGACCTTCTTCATCAGATAAATTCAACCTGCACAAAAGCTACAAATTCAATGAGGATAATATTTGAGAGTGTAACTTAAATCATAAATAACCCTTTTTAGGGGACTGATAAAGATTTACAATTTTAATCTCTGAACCAACCTCCATTGCAGTTGCGCTTTCAAGCAGTTACTGTAAATCTCTCCCTGCGCTTTCCAGCAGTCATTCGAACTGCAGTAGCTTGTTCACGATAACTATGGTAAACTTTTTTTTCAGGTATTTTTGGGCAATGGTTTGGTAGCTAAGTTTGAGTGTTTGGCGGGTGTGCAAATAGTTTTGGACATGCTACCAATGCTATTCGAATGAGTTATGGTATTCATATGAGTTACCATCAAAACAGTTGAGCATACAAAGGTCTAATGAAACTTGGTTTATTCGTTTGACGCTCTTTACTCACACAGAGGTACCCTAAGAATTATTTGAACAATATTATTACAAATCCTTGAATTCTCCATCAAATTGGATCAGTTGATCAACAAACACATTGCTACAGTTCAACTTCCTATGCATAATCCTACAACTCCATCCCCACCTTCATTTATTAGAACATACCCACTGAATTAATCAAAATTTTGATCAAAATTAAGCAAATTACATGCTAAACATCTACAATTACTTCTAGTTTTGGCTTGTTGGTAAAACCCTAATTCTCTTCAACATGAAGAAATCGGCCACCGACGTACACAATCACCGTCTCCGCCGTCAGGCACTATCGCCTAAGGTTCCTGAATGGAACCCGACACCAACGTTGTGGGTCTACAACACAGGGAATCCGCGACCGCACAACAAAACAACATACCAGTTGTCGATTAAAACTTTGATAAATTAGGATGGATCGGTGCATTCTCGGAGTTTGACGCAAGAAGATTCAACGATCGGCAGATGCATACCCAAATAGAGTCATAGAGACAGAGAGAGAGAGAGAGAGAAAGGTGGTGATACGGTGCTTGTTAGTTGTTACTTTGTTGGAGAGATGGTACAGAGAGGGTGTATAACTACTAAAGCAAGGAGTCCAAAACAATACTGCACAATAAACTTATTAAGCAGGAAGTACAACCAGTGATGCACACAATTCTTCAAAATTGTATATATATATATATATACAATATATGTTGAATATGATCAAAACTTATTAGATAATCTCTTTTCATTGTTTATATTCATTTAAAACGAAAAACAATACAATTTCAATAATTCTTTTAACCGGTTCGATTTTTCTAATAATAGTTTATTACTTATTAAGCATAACATGGAAAATAGGCATCTTCTTTTGATATGAAGATGGATTGATATCACCTACGAGGTAGTTTGTGAGATGTAGAACTGACCTCGTCGAGATAGTATGAGACAAATCTATCGTTCCATCAACGTAGGTGGTTGCTTTCCAGTTTCTATATTAGAGTTGGATTGTTATGCCTTTTAGTCGTTGAAAGCGAGCTATTTTGGTAGACTTCTAGTATAGCCTTTTAATTGTTGGAAGTGAATTCCTTTTGTAGACTTTTCTTATGCAATTTGAGTCTATGACCATTCTTTTTTAGCCAAGCTCACTTTATCCTAATATAATTAGGATTAGCTTTTTGTATTTTTTTAAATGTTAATATCTTTTTCACGCGTTTATTATTTAAAATACAAATACAAATATATATCATGAAATTAGTGTTATTTTTTTTCTCTTTAATTGGATATGGTACTGTGATTAAAACTAAAAGAAAATTATGATGGTGAGTCAAGATTTTTTATAATATTGAGTCAAGATTTGTAACGAGGACTCCATATTACAACGAGTCAAGAACTGCCCAAAATTTTAATTTTTTTAAAAGGACATTTTTACCCTTGTTTTTTGTACACGTGACGCCTTTTTGTATAGCTTATTATCATGCACAAAGTAGAGGTGGTCAAAAAAACCGGTCCTCGAACCGGTTGGTTATTTAAAAAACCGGTTTTTTTTAAAACCGGTTTGACCGGTTTACAAACCGCCGGTTTGTATATCGGTTATACTTTTTAGAGCCCAAACCGGTTTTCAAACCGGTTATAAAAAAAACCGGTTTTTTTAAATAACCGGTTACTAAAAAACCGGTTAACCGGTTTTTTTTAAAACCGGTTTATGACCGTTTTAAAAAAACCGGTTAACCGGTTTTTTAGTAACCGGTTAACCGGTTAAAAACCGGTTAATTGCCGTTGTGAAACGGCTATATAGCCGTTTTTTTCAATTTTGACCGTTTTTTTTTTTATTTACCATTCTACCCCCACAAACATCTATATATAGTTTAGGTTGGGTATTGGTTAGAACACACTCGATTATACAACTCCAAACGCTCCAAACGCTCTAAACGTTTATTTCATACGCGATTATTTTGTTATCTCACGCTCAATTATACCACATTAGCACTCCATACGCTCTTATTTCGTAGTCGATTATCATGGCCTCCCAAAGTGCTGCTTCATCCGTCAACATGGGTGCCTCGAACACGGGAGAAACGGTCGTTCGGGTCATCCCCACGAAACGAAACCAAGATGTTTGGCAACATTTCGACCTATGCGAAATGTCTAACGGTAGCCAAATTGCTGTCATGTGCACAAAGTTGAGTGAACTTCATTGTAGGGGTGCACCTTATTTTGATATGGGTGTAAAAATGAAAGAAAAATTTAGAAAATATTTTCAACAACTACCCGCTGTTTTGACATGTGCTGCTGCGTTAAACCCTTGCATCAATGTTGGTGGTGTTGAAGCTTTAATAGAAAAAATTTGTGATGAGCTAGAGTTAAACGACGATCAAAACCCCTATTATAACCAAACTTTAAAGAATGCTTTCAACACCACCTTGTCTAACATGTATGATGTTTACCTTACAAAATACGGGTCGTCTTCCCAAATTCATGACTCGTTAAGAGCTGTTGCCCAATCCCAATCCCAAACCGACCTTGAAATGGAGATGTACTACATGATTTGGGAAGACGCCGGTAAACGTCAAAAGGTAAACACCCCAAGCAGTGAACTTGGAAGGTATGGTGGTACCAACTTTGTGAAACACATGACTCCGGATGAATTTAGAAGTCTTGATTTGCTGGCTTGGTGGAGAGGTAATGAGGATGAGTTTCCGATCCTCGCCGCCATGGCCAAAGATTTACTAACGGTCCAAGCTTCCACGGTAGCTTCGGAGTCTGCTTTTTCTGTTTCTGGCAGGGTTATATCGATTAGGAGGACTCGACTCACTCCACCAGCTGTAGAGATGTCGATTTGCTACAAGGATTACTTGGACTCTTTAGATAGGGCACAACATCAACGCTCACTCGAGGGGGAAATGGACTATGAGGCGGGCTTGTATGAAGACGAGGTCAATCAAGGACACACTCAACCAATGACCGATGAAGAAGCCGCGTACGACGATTACCTAAGGAATAGCTCGGGATCGGGTAGCGAAGAAAATAATGAGTAAGAAACAGCAAGTTGTTAATGTAATCGTGTCTAAGCATTCTTTAATGTTTGTATTTTTGAGTTACGAATATGCGATAACGATTTAATGTTTGTATTTTTAATGTAAAAGCTATAAATGAAAGTTATGTGTTTTTAATCTTCCAAGCAAAGAACCCTAACAACGAAAGCAAAGAATGGAGTCAGTCCGTTTTGCCTTGTAGTTACCGGTTTGCCTTGTAGTTACCGGTTTGTTTATACTGTGAAAAAATAATGGTTATTTAAAAAAAAAAAAAAAAAACCGGTTAACCGGTTAGACCGGTTATTAAAAAACCGGTTAATAAAAAAACCGGTTTATTAACCGGTTCTAACCGGTTCCTAAACCGGTCCTAACCGGTTAGACCGGTTAGGGTTTTCAGATACAAAAACCGGTTATTAACCGGTCCGGTTATTAACCGAACCGGTTTTTTTCCGGGCCGAAAAAACCGGTCCGGTTAATAACCGTACCGGTTTTTTTAAAAAAACCGATTTGTGCACCTCTAGCACAAAGACTATGTTTTCCCGTCCGTATATATCAAGGTTCACTACTTTCATTTTATCTTGGATGAATTAGAGGGGCTTGGGAGGGGATAAGTGTAGACACTTCTAACATACTGATGGTTGGTTAATTTGTATATATTAAAGTTCGTTTATTTCTTAGTTTTAACTGTTTATTGTGGGAACTTCGATACTCCATACGTGTTTATTGTATTTCAGGTCACAGGCGACGATAAAGTACTTAATTTGGACCTGCTGATGCACGTGATGAAGACCTAGGACGTCCAGCACGCGAAATGAGAAAACAATACAAGGATTTTGCTGACAAGGCCCATCGCGATACGCGATGGGCAGGCCAAAAGACCCATCGCGTATCGTGATGGGCCTTAAATGATGAGTTGACCAATGGTCCATCGCGATACGCGATGGACCCCAGAAGATCCATCGCGTATCGCGATGGGTGGCTCAGACGGGGAAGTTAGGGTTTTAAGTTATTTTCATGATTGACGACCCTATTATCTCATAACTTGTACCAGGCGATTTTCAGAGCACACGGAGGCCGATTCCACCATACCGCATCATACCGAGATCACATACATGTTTTATTTCATCATTATTGACGATTCTATGATGTCGAGGCTCGGCTAATCTCTCTGATTCGTTCCCGGGATGTAGAGTTTTTATTTATTTTAGTTTTGATTGTAACCAAGAACATACTATTTGTAATTGTCTTTGATTGATCTATGAGTATTGATATTTAGTATTGTTGTGCATTCAATCGGTTTAGGTTTACGTTGATCAGAACGAGTAGTTTGTCGGTTGCTATAGTAATTGCTCATAGGGTTGTTTAACTAGATTGAATACAACGAAGCACACAATTGCCCGTAGTTAAGTCACACTGGCAGGGACTGTGTGATAACCAGTGTCGTGTGTTAACGATTGTTGGTGCATAAGGTTTAACTCGTTAATCAGTCTTTAGTCAGTCTGTGATAATTAATCTGTTAGATTGCATGAGAAACTGTTTAATTGCATTCTTGAACCCTGTGTATGAGTCTTCTTTGTTAATTGCTTGAATTCGTTAATTTGCTTAATCATTATTATAACCAACTTATTTGCTTGTGTGATCAATAGTAAAACTTGCAACTTCATAATACATTTGCATTGACCACATACTCCTTGTGTTCGACACCCTACTTACCCTAGCTTGCTTAGGTGATTAGGAACTGATTATAAGTGTTTTTGACTAGATAAAATAGTCTAGCATCACATATCCCTTTCATTAGTTGTTGATGTATTCTTAAAAGATAACCATGGGTGACTAGGAACACACGCGTTTGGCCACATCTTAAGTAGACTCTTGGTATTGATTTTCATTTTGTTTTGAGAAACAGTAGTTATTGAATTGGATCATGCCTCTTTATTGTAATTGGGTCATTTTATTTTCCTAAACGACCAATAAACTAAAAGTTATTGAATATGTCTAACTATCTAAGTACAATACATACAATGAGCTCCTCATTTTACAAAGAACTTTCGTTAGTTAATTTTCCATTTGTGTCTAGTCTAAGCATTAATCAACGTAAGGTGCAAGGGAATGGTAGACAGGTATCTATAATCTTTTGTGGCATTTGTCTATGGATCTTGTTAATAGTTTAAATTCAATGCATAAATTCGACCCAATTCTAGTATAGTTGGAGGTTACGATTATCGCCAAACATAAAAAAAGCTAAAGGGAAATGTAGATGGGTGTAGCCATCAAAATTAAATGCGAGGAGCATTTCAGTTAGACCATTCTATTATCACTTATTGTACATTTGTTTCCCTCGCAGTCAATCAAAAAATCACTTGAGTTATACCCAATGAGTTGTCGAGTGAGAAATTTAATGTTTGAATTTGTTTACTTTTGTCACATATGTATTAGATGTAATATAATGTAATTTATGTGAATGAGAATGACGGTTTACTCTAAAAATAGATGTTATTGGCCATATATAGAGCAATATATTTGCATTTACATCCAAAATAGTTTCTCCAAATTCTTAATTTAAACTAAAGCAAGTTTGAAACGATTTTAATTAGTAATCTTATAATGTTTTTTCTATAATTAAAATAATAACTTTTACTGTCGAAGCATGAAATGAATCTGACCTGATCCATGACGATGTTTCCACGGATTTCGAGATGAACGAACCGCGACTTGATCTTCTTCTTCGATTGCTTGAGACCTGCAGTGGCTTTTCGGGGGTGTGGAGGTGACTGCTAAGAAATCCTGAGGATCTCTTGTTTACAGACACAAAAATAGGGTGGTGGCTCTTATTGAGCATGACCCTCTAACAAGGAGGTGGAGACCTCCTTATATAGAGAGCCTCATGGCCACCATCATGGTACCCTAATGGGCCTAGTCCAGTTAGGGTTACCTGCACAAAACCCCCTCAGCCCAATAACATTGTATTAGTCCATATAATAAAATAAGCCAAACATAATAAATTTAGGGTCGTAAAACCGGGTTTAGTACCATACCCCTACAAGCCCCCCAAGTCCAGTGTTGCTCCTAGGCGTGCAAGCGTTTAGGTGGAGCGCTGGACTTTATAAGGTGTGTTAGGAAATGAGGCGGTTTTTTTCCCTTTTCTTCGGCCTTGTCTTTATTGTCTTCGAGTTTTGGGAGGTTTTCTCCATGATGGTGACATGTTGTGATCTTTATGATAATGATGGTGCACTGGCATGAATAAGATATAGCACGCATCATAACAATAGTGGCGCGAGGCCTGATAAAAGATAGAGTGCGCATCTCGATAATGATGCTTAATAGTTTGCGCGCGAGGTAGCTTACGAGCTATAAGAATAATGAAGCTTGCGCGCGAGGCGACTTACGAGCTATAAAAATAATGAAGCTTGCGTGCGAGGCGACTTACGATCTATAAAATAATGAAGCTTGCGCGCGAGGCGACTTACGAGCTATAAAATAATGAAGCTTGCGCACGTTGCGGCTTATGAGCTATAATATGACGATAATGACTGGCCCACAAGGGCCTCTTCTACGCAGGATGACTATCCCAGCTTGTTTTCAAGATAATAATGGAGGCGCAGTCGGCCAGATAATAATAAAGTCATATGTGCTTGTGCGACTCGTAGCCGAACCTGCAAAAACATATCAAATTAGCGCGTGGCCGTTTGGGATATTGTTAGGCTCCCGCCCTAAGATTCGGATGTCTTCCATCGCGATAATGTAGTGGTGGTATACCACGATAGTCCCCTAGTTCATTGCTGCCAAATAAAGTTGTCCTTATCCTGATTTGGGATTAGACTATTCTCATTTGTTGTGTCGCTTGCGCATAGGTTTTGGCTTTGTGTCATGCGCAGATGCGCTTGCGCATAGGCTTTGGCTTTGTGTCATGCGCAGATGCGCTTGCGCATAGGCTTTGGCTTTGTGTCATGCGCCACGCGCAGATGTTGCATGCGTGCGCGTCGACTGTGTGTCATGCGCCACGCGCAGATGTTGCATGCGCGTGCGCATAGACTTTGTGTCATGCGCCACGCGCAGATGTTGCATGCGCGTGCGCGTAGACTTTGTGTCATGCGCCACGCGCAGATGTTGCATGCGCGTGCGCGTAGACTGTGTGTCATGCGCCACGCGCAGATGTTGCATGCGCCACGCGCAGATGTTGCATGCGCGTGCGCGTAGACTTTGTGTCATGCGCAGATGTTTCATGCGCTTGCGCACAGGCTGTGTCATGCGCCACGCGCAGATGTTGCATGCGCGTGCACGTAGACTGTGTGTCATGCGCCACGCGCAGATGTTGCATGCGCGTGCGCGTAGACTTTGTGTCATGCGCAGATGTTTCATGCGCTTGCGCACAGGCTGTGTCACGCGCCATGCGCAGATGTTGCGTGCGCTGATGTGATATGCGTGAGCATATGATGCGTAAGCATATGTAATATGCGTGAGCATATGTAATATGCGTGAGCATATGTGATGCGTGAGCATAAGTGGTGCATGAGCATGTGATATGCGACTGCGCTCAAGCATCATGGCGGTGCGCATGTAGAATGGCGGAATGGTTGACCCGCGGTGGCGCGCATGTGACGTGGCTTGGCGCTAGAATGGTTGACCCGCGGGGGCTTGTGTTAATAGGTTTAATTATGACGGCATGTTGAGCGGAGCGGAGCCGCGTTCGGTCTTGTATTCGGCGGGAAGCCGTATGGGTTTATGAGGATTCCCAACCTTTAAGTTTGGCGCATGGCCTTATGGGTTTGAGGATTCCCAATCTTTAAGTTTGGCGCGTGGCCTTATGGGTTTATGAGGATTCCCAACCTTTATGTTTGGCGCGTGGCCTTATGGGTTTATGAGGATTCCCAACATTTAAGTTTGGCGCGTGGCCTTATGGGTTTATGAGGATTCCCAACCTTTAAGTTTGGCGCTTGGCCTTATGGGTTTATGAGGATTCCCAACCTTTAAGTTTGGCGCGTGGCCTTATGGGTTTATGAGGATTCCCAACCTTTAATTTTGGCGCTTGGCCTTATGGGTTTATGAGGATTCCCAACCTTTAAGTTTGGCGCTTGGCCTTATGGGTTTATGAGGATTCCCAACCTTTAAGTTTGGCGCATGGCCTTATGTGCGCATGCACGGCGACGGAGTGGTGACTCGCGGGCGCGCGTGCATGGCGGAGAGTTGCGCTCACGCATGTCGGCGGAATGGTGACCCGCCAGCGAGCATGCGTGGGTGGCAGTCTTCTGCGCAAAACCCACATGGTGGAGGTCTTTTGCGCGAAACCCGCATGGTGGTTCCCGCGGTGGCACATGCATGGCGGCGGAGTGAGAATCCGCGAGCGCGCGTGAATGGCGGCGGAAGTCTGGTAATTTTTGGATCTACAATTTGAGAGATCTGTAATTTTAAACCTAAAATTCAGGTCTGTAATCTAGTTCTAGATCTGTAAATCAGATCTAGATAGATCTGAAACTCGTAGCGGAGAGAATTTAAAACCATCACAGATCCGGAGGCTTGATCATCCGAATCAGGTAGTTTCTTTTTTGCACAGATCTGGAAGCCTCTTTTAGATCTATGGATCTTTTTGAGCTTTAATAGAACAAGCCTTGAAGCCTTTTTCTGTAAACTTCCAGATCTAGGTTTTTCCTGGGAGAGATCTGACAGCCGAGACGAAAATCGAAGGGTAGTTCGTTGCCGTCCCACGGATGGCGCCAATGTCGAAGCATGAAATGAATCTGACCTGATCCATGACGATGTTTCCACGGATTTCGAGATGAACGAACCGCGACTTGATCTTCTTCTTCGATTGCTTGAGACCTGCAGTGGCTTTTCGGGGGTGTGGAGGTGACTGCTAAGAAATCCTGAGGATCTCTTGTTTACAGACACAAAAGTAGGGTGGTGGCTCTTATTGAGCATGACCCTCTAACAAGGAGGTGGAGACCTCCTTATATAGAGAGCCTCATGGCCACCATCATGGTACCCTAATGGGCCTAGCCCAGTTAGGGTTACCTTCACAAAACCCCCTCAGCCCAATAACATTATATTAGTCCATATAATAAAATAAGCCAAACATAATAAATTTAGGGTCGTAAAACCGGGTTTAGTACCATACCCCTACATTTACCATACTATACAATATGCATAAGCATTTAAACTTAGGGACCCATATCAAGGACCATCATGATTCATGGCATCATGTGACTCTTTATGAGAATGGGCCAAATGAGTTCAATTTCATCTACATTAAAAGATTTACGCTCACAACGTCCTGGACCGGAAGAATTTAATACATAATACATAACTAGGCGACAAAGGCTGTCGTGTTGGGGGGGATGCGAATTTGGCTAGTATCGGTTTTTTTTCAACGATAACGGGAATAAACCCAAAGTTCTAAACGTCCATAATAGTATTGACACTCGTATAATTTATGATAAAAAAACATTTATAAAACGACCTATAGCTGGTTGGTAAACCAGCGTGGTGCGGTTGCAATTTGACGTGAATTCGGTCGGTATCTGATTATAGTAGTGAAACTAAGCCAAAGAAAAAAAATTCGTCAATGGCGCGTGTTGTTGCGGTATTTAAAACAAACCCGCCTGTTGCAGCGGTAGACCAAATCGAATTCGGTCATTCACGGAACATCATTGGAGTCAGGGTGGGCCATGGCTCCCTACTTTGGGCTTAAAAGTGTGATGTTTCAACCCAACCCAACCCAAGTCATGTTAGTGAAAAAGTCTTGTCTACCTTTTTTTAAAAGTAGTCAAGACTAGAGGTGCACAGAAAACCCGAATCTGAAACCGGACTCGAAATAAATACCCGGAACCAGTTTTTCTAATACCGGGGTTTTTTATACCCGAACTCGTACCTGACCCTACCCGTAGGGTACGGATAGGGTATGCATTTTGGCACTAAAACCCGAACCCGATTTGCACCCGGTAATACCCGAAAACCCGATTTGTACCCGGTAATACCCGAACCCGAAACCGGGGTTTTCCAATACCCGAAACTGGGTATTTCAAATACCCGATGTATACCCGAAAAATACCTTAAAAATACCCGAATAATACCCCTAAAAAGTGTAAACTTTTAAAAAATCCAATCTATACCAAAAAAATACCGGAAAAAAACCTGTAAATAGAGTTTTTTCAATACCCGATAATAGGGTATTCAAATACCCGGTTTTAGAATACCCGATGCTATACCCGACCCGAACCCGAGGTTTTTAGAGACACTACCCTATCCGAACCCGACCCGATTACTACGAATACCCAATCATACCCGTACCCGGTCATACCCGAACCCGGTTCTATACCCGAACCCATGTATTTAAAATACCTGATTTGTGCACCTCTAGTCTAGACCAAATGAATAATTTCTAAATTGAATAATTTCTAGAAGGTTAACGCGAAAGCAAATTTTAGCTCTCAAACCATCATTATTACTTATTAGTATACTTTATTAAAAAAACCCACAACCATCAAAATAAATAAATCCTAAAATTCGAGGTGTGAAAAACATGCATCACATATTTTGGTCAAAAACAATATTCTTTAAAAAGTCGGCCGAGTTCAGTTGACAAATTCTCTTTTAACCATTTGACTAGTTTAATAATTAATAATTTTAGTGCTTTAACCTTTTTAACATGTCCTAAAATATAAAAAAAACGCAACTTATTTTTAAACAAACAAATCGCATTATCACAATTCGCTCATACATATTATGTAATGATATGCACAAACCATTTGTCCCACTTCACTTCATTTGTAACTATAATTTAATTTTTGTTTATAAGGATCAAAATTATTTCTTGAATTTGTGAAGGAATTTAATTATTCACTTCATTCCCGGTCCTTAGAGGGACGGGGCGGGTAATGAGACCAATCTCTCACAGATCCCTGTAATTGTAATTTTTTTCTAGAATGATATATATTAAAAAAACAATTGTTTATTAAAAAAACCTTAACAGTCGCAGCTTAGTTTTAAGCCTATTTTAAAAAAAAACTAACAAAAGTTATACACATTTAAGTCCATGTTATAAGTCATTTACCCAATTTAAACCCATTTTAAAGTTAAAACAAACAAACTTAGAGGTCTATATTTTTACTTCTTTTGCCCATAATTTTTTAACTTTTTGGGGACGGCCCTGTTTTACTTGAATTTAATTAATGTTTGTGACAACATAATAAAAATCAGAGCTTGTAACAATTTTTGAAAGTAATCATGATCTCTGTTGATTTTTGAATCCCGAATTCAATCTATGTAAATTATTCGAACAATGATCAACAATGTGACAAGCTTGATGACCTGTCCCGTTTTCACAACATGCTTTTGATACGTCAAAATAGGGATGAACTTTTTTTCACGAATAACGGTACCATACCGATATTGTCCCGGTACTGTACCAATACCGTACCGAGCGGTTGTAAGCGGTACCAGTATTCTTTTTTCTTAAGTTCGGTATCGGTAAAAGGCGGGTATCGTTACTTTGCGGTAAAATCGGTAATGGTACCGAGTTTATATAAGATTCATTATGGATAGTAATTCAATTCACAAAAATATTATTGATTGTGTTACCTATATATACAAATTTTAAGTATCTATCTTTATTCCATTAGTAAAAAAAAAATAAATCCCAGTTTAATTTCTTTTCTTACTGAATACCTAGCGATCTCAATTCTGTGAATATACTTTTGTTATGGTTTATTTGCTTATGGGTTTTGCAAGAGGTTTGTAAAATTACGTCACCTTTTTATTTTTTTTATCACAAAGGTCAAAAGAATTCAGTAAATTAATAATAATCAATTATATATAACACTTTGGAAGTTCTACGTACCCTGCATAAATTCAGAAAAAAAAATGTGGCATCGAAGATAAAATGCTAAATTTAAAGTCTTTTTGTGTTGCTAAAAAAATAAAATGCTACTTTGGATCAGTTAAATACAAAAAAAAACAAAGATAAAATGCTAAAGTGGTATCGAAGCGGTAAATTACCGAAATACCCGTACCGATATCGGTACCGTACCAATACCGAACTGGTATATTCGGTATGGTATTCGACACCTATTTTCCCTCACATTCGGTATCGGTACTTTCGGTATTGGTACCGGTACGGTATCTGTACGGTACCGATCTCATCCCTACGTCAAAATATCAAAATCATCATGATATTGTGTGCATAATTAAAGCAAAACAAACCTTTATAAATCTTTAAACAGTTTTACAAATAATTACAAAACAACAATTAATGGTCAACTATTTTTTAAACGGCAAACAAAATATTTTATAAATATAAAAAATCATGCTACAACAGGGTATGCACTGATGCACTACAAGATGCTATATCACAACCCATAACGAAGTTTCACAAGTAGGCAAGTAGCTATACAACCACAACTCATTACATGATAAACCTAATCCAATCTGCTAACGAGGTCGCCCCCATATTATAATCCAAAGAAAGCTATGGGTTTTAACATCCTCGACAACGCTACCAATCGATACGTTCTCTGTCGTTTCCTTAAACACAACAAACCAACATTTAATGATTTATCTCATCCTAAACGACAGGTCTGCAAACGAAACGAACACGAACAAGAGCATGTTCGTGTTCGTTCTGTTAAAATTTAAACACACACTTAATCGAACACATACTATGTGTTTGTGCTCGTTTATTTAAAAAAATGAACGTGTTCGTATTCGTTTGTTTAAATTGTAAACGAACAGTTCATGAAAATAAACGAACAAAAATGACATAACTATACAAAATAAACAAACATAAATGAACATATAAACAAATGTAATACATGAACACACTTAAATGACACACAAATAAACAATTATAAAAGCATGAAGTAGACGGCTAAGATAATATATAATTATTTTATATTAATATGTAAACAAACATAAGCGAACACATATAAATAGACATATTTTCATGTTCATCCGCTTATTAAATAAACGAACATATACGATATTCCCATCAAACAATTCACAAATATTTCACTAAACATTCAATTCATTTAGATGCCTAATAAACCTACAAAAGAATGGGTGCTGCTAAACGTACCCCACCCCCATTCATTTTTATTAAACATACCCCTTCTCTTAGGTTTTACATTAATATGATTTAGACATTTTTGTTGTTTTTTTATCATTTTATTATCTTTTATTATCATTATTATTTAAAGCATTTTTATTCTATTTTTATTTAACAACTTTTTTTTTCTATGTATCTTTTTATGTATATTTAAAAGTCTTTAATAAAAATATATTTTTTCTTACTTCGAAAAACTTTTTTTTCCTTATCTAATAAACATTGTTTTGTCTGTTTAATTTTTTTTTCTTGTATACTTGTTTTAATCTTTTTGAAGAGCATTTTTTTTAATTAAGAGAGTTTACATTCTTTTATAAAAAATCATATTAGTTTTTATAAATAAAAAGATTAAATAACATATAACTTGCTAAACAAATTTTACTCTTTTCTCAAGTAACATTAACTCATGTATTTAAACCTAACAAAAAAAAATCAAATTGTTTTGAATACATTTTATGAAAAATAAAATAAAAAACTAGCTTGAGAAAACATACAAAACTTTTTAATACATGCAAAAAAATAAACAAACTTTTAATAAGATCTTAATGAAATAAAATAATAAATCAATAACAAAAATATATAAGAAAATTGTAAAACAAAAATAAAAACTTAATAGTTTTTTATTTGATATTTTGATAGAATTATAAAATAATATAAGAGGAGCTATAATGTTAATTACAAATGTTGAGGGGAAATGAAAATTCAGGGAGATATATGATTAGCAACAGAGGGGGGTATGTTTAGTCTGACCTAAAAAAATAAAAAAATAAAAAACTCTTTTCACATAAAGGTTCCCACTTACCAAAAGCATATTATTATTAATTAAATTAAATAATAATTTGACCATTTCTAAACATGGTCAAACACTCAAACAACCAATATCTGTTACAAAAATAATAATCCCAATCAACCAACCTTCCTCCATTAAAACATAATAATATAAGCTCACCAAAACCCGACCCGAAACTCATTCCTCACAAAATATCTTCCGTGTAGGTAACCTAATCTCCTCAATCAATCTCCATTCACACCCAAACCCTAGATCCAATCCGTCATGTATTATTATTATTATTATTATTATTAACAACGATGCCGTCACCGGCGATCGATCAGTCACACAACCAGCCGGCCGGACCGGTGACAATGGAGCACGTGTTAGCGGCGTTAGGCGAGACTAAGGAGGAGCGAGAGACTCGTATCCGGAGCCTGTTCAGTTTCTTCGACACGGCGAATGCAGGATACCTGGAGTCCGTACAAATCGAGGTAGGCTTATCGGCTTTGCAGATACCGTCCGAGTATAAGTACGCCAAGGAGTTGCTTAGGGTTTGTGATAAGGATAAGGATGGGAGGGTGGATTATGAGGAGTTCAGGAGGTATATGGATGATAAGGAGCTCGAGCTGTATCGGATATTTCAGGCGATCGATGTCGAACATAACGGATGCATTTTGCCTGAGGAGCTCTATGATGCTCTTGTTAAGGCAGGTATTATTGTACTTTACTTTGATCATGCATAATGCTTATAGTTTGTTAAAATGTGTGAGTTAAAACAGTGGTAAATTGTTGATGAGATTTTGTGCTGAAGATTATGTGATTTGACTCCATAGTTTTTAGAGTATGTATAATTATTATACTTTGATGATGCAGTTTAATAAAATGTGTGAATTAGGGTTGTGAATTGGACCATACATGGTTTGAAACAGTGTTGAATTGTTGACAAGATTTTGTGCTCAACTTTGATGAAGATTATGTGATTTTGACTGGTTAGAATGTTAGTATTGTAGCCTTGTACAGTGTTACAGTGACTCATAAGTCATAATCAAAGAAATTGTGCATTTAAGTTTGTTTTTGGACCATGTGTTTTGGTTATTAGATTTCTGGTGTGCTACATGATGTGATACGATCCCACGTTCAAGTCTTCATGCGCATGCAAGACTCCTTGGTTAACCCACGTTCACCATGCAACTTCTGGTTTTAATTAGTTTTCTTTCAATATATTTATTAGTTTGTTTATTTTATGTTAGTGGGAAGTTATCTTAGGTTAGTGGTTTAGTACATGTTCATGTTAGTTTTACATTTTCTTTCGGTTTGTTACTTTCACATGTAGCCTATAAAAGGCATTGCAAGTTTAAGAATGAAAAAAGCAGAAAATTATGAAGTAAAATGTCTTGTTCTTTTCCTTATTTCTTTGGAGCTTGATCCACTCAACGGATTAACTACCTTGGGAGATTAACCATCTCGAATCGGTTACTATCATGATGTTGACAGGTTCATTAGCAGGATTTGAGTATAGCATCTTTTATGAAAAGATGAATTCTAGAAACTTTTGGTTAGATACCAAAAGTTTATGTGACTAGATTGGCATATTGTATGGAATGATAGTATTGTAGCTTTACACAGTGTCACTGTGATTTGTATACTAAAGGATTTGTGCACGGAAGTTTGTTCTCGGACCATTTTATAATTTGATACATACTTTCTTTTTGTATGTCTATATTTTGATACATTTTTATTAAATGTGTAAATTGGTGGCTGGAAGTTGAATATGTAGTTCATAACAATGGTGAATAGTTGATGAGATTTTGTGCTCACTCTGATTCATAAAGTGAAGATTTTGTGATTCAACTGGCATATTGTTTACAATGATTTTACACTGATTCATATAGATTTGTGCACTAAAGTTTCTTGTTGGACGGTTGGACCATTGGACCATAGCCTGTGTTTTGGTTATTAGATTTTTGGTGTGCAACATGATGTTGACAGGTTCATTATCAGGATTTGAGTATGGCATCTTTTATGAAAAGATGAATTTTAGAACCTTTTGGTTAGATAACTAAAATTATATTGCCTTTTGCAAGATTTAACACAGGGAGATACATAGTTTTTGTTATCGAGCACTGTGAGCTACAACTTAGATTGTCGGCATAGCCTGTGGCTTGCTTATCAGATTAAGTAATTTGATCATGCCCGTAATGCCTCTTGCAATATATCACACCATGAGATACATCTGTTTTTGTTTTTGTTTATGTTGGTGAACATTGTGAGGTGCTACTAACATTACGGGCATGATCAAATTAACGCGGGTTGAATTATGGAAGCGCACTTTAAACCTTGTAACCATGTACACTGTTAGATCATATAGGTCTGCCCACATTCTTTTATTATTCAAGTAAAGTTTTTATGGATTTTGGTGTGTTGACAGAAGCATATGATAACTTCTATTTATTCTGTTCTTTAGTTAAACAAAGATTATCAATAGGTTTGATTGAGCATTGCTTGACTGGCCTTGATTAATAAAGCAACAGCTTTTCAGATTTTATGCATAGTTTGTATATTAAACACAATTAACAGCTGTGATAGTCAATCAGCTTAATCAACTCAAGGAGCCAAGTTGTATTTTAGACACCCCCTGTCATGTTTGTAGATTTTATTTTTGATGCAATTATGTACGTCATTCTATTATTTTCTGTGATGGTAAACTTCTTTAAGAAAAAGATCATCATGAAAGAATTGGATAACTTGATTGTGGAAATACTATCGCTATCTGTTTTACTGTAACAGTGTTTCTTTTCGTTGAATTGTCTACATCTTATTTGCTCTGGCAGCTTTTTGTTTGCAGGGATAGAACTTGATGATGACGAACTAGCTAGTTTTGTTGAACGTGTTGATAAAGATAACAATGGAATAATAACATTTGAAGAATGGAGAGATTTTCTTTTACTTTATCCACATGAAGCAACAATCGAAAACATCTACCAATATTGGGAACGTGTATCACTAGTAGATATAGGAGAACAAGCCGTAATTCCAGCTGGCATCAGCAAGCATGTTCACGCCACCAAATATCTAATTGCTGGTGGGGTGGCTGGGGCCGCTTCCCGAACTGCCACCGCCCCTCTTGACCGCCTTAAAGTCGCCCTACAGGTTCAAACCACCCATGCTTCAATCGGTCCCGCGGTTAAGAACATATGGAAAGATGGCGGGATTTTTTCATTTTTTAGAGGCAATGGATTGAATGTTATTAAGGTTGCCCCAGAGAGTGCTATAAAGTTTTACACTTATGAAATATTAAAGGACATTATTGGTGGTGGAGATAAGGACGATATTGGAACTTTAGGGCGGCTTCTGGCGGGTGGTATAGCGGGTGCGGTGGCACAAACGGCTATTTATCCGATGGATTTAGTGAAAACTCGGTTACAGACTTATGTTTGTGAAGGTGGTAAGGTTCCTAGTTTGGGGAAACTTTCAAAGGATATATGGGTTCATGAGGGCCCACGGGCTTTTTATAAGGGGACTGTTCCTTCCCTTCTTGGTATTATTCCTTATGCGGGAATTGACTTGGCTGTTTATGAGACCTTGAAAGAGATGTCAAAAACCTATATTTTGATTGATAGTGGTATGAATCTCCTCCTGACTATGCACATTATTATGAATATTAAAAATTGATGCTCGTTTTTGTCTTGCAGAACCTGGTCCTCTAGCTCAGTTGGGGTGTGGGACTGTTTCAGGGGCACTTGGAGCCACCTGTGTATATCCTTTGCAAGTTGTCAGAACAAGGTAAACTGGAATAAATGATCCGTAATTGAAAAACCTCAACTGAAATAACCATGGTTTTATGTTTTGTAAAACCGATTTTTCAGTCAGTTCCGATTTTGCATGTAATTAAAACCAAAATGACCTGTTTGTTATGCATGAAAGCCATTGGTTTGGTTTTATGTTTTCATAAAAACCGAAAATTTTCGGTTATGCATGTAATTAAAACCAAAAAAACAAACCAACCCGAATTATGGGCCTGGCCTGTTTTATCTTGTACTAAGAATGACCTGTTTGTTATGCATGTTAGGATGCAAGCACATTGGCATGGTGTTGCTAACGCGTACAATGGGATGAGCGACGTTTTCATGAAAACTTATCAAAACGAAGGGGTACGTGGTTTCTACAAAGGACTTTTTCCAAATCTATTAAAAGTTATTCCAGCCGCCAGCATTACATATATGGCTTATGAAGCAATGAAACAGACATTAGATCTTGAATGATAATGATGGTTATGATGATGATGATGATGATGATGATGATGAAAGTAGGATAATAAAGTAGATAATATGCCCATTATTGGAGATGGGTGTTAACTTCCCACCCGGAAAGAAGGGTATTTTTGTAAAGTGAACAAGTATCTTCAGGGGTATACTTGGAATTTTCCATGTGTATATTCTGGGGTACTAGAGTATGTCCAAATTGAGTACATTTAGGCTATTTGCCAATTCTTTGTTACAACAGATACATGGATGCAAGTGGCAACGGGTTGTTAATCTTGCTCCGGATAATGAGATTGATGTCGTTTATGTTGGTGATCAATTGTGTGGGCAAAGCAAACCAGACAGTTTTGTTCTCGTTTCACTTATCCGTAGATGTATCGTGATTAATAAATGACCTAGCCGGAAAGGGTCAAATGAAACAATAGGAATATTAAGTGGTCTGAAGGTTATGCACACCACTGAACCATGTCTCATACAACTAACGAAAGTAATGCTAACTAATTACATGTTTTATATCACAAACGTATCAAATAAACATCGAATGATGTAAAGTGAAGGGGTAATAAACCAACAGACTCGGTCAAGGAAGCATGTTAAGTCGCAGAATATATGAGTTAACCTTTAAACCTCAATCACAGATATCTAAGATACGAGTCCAGAATGCAGATAGAGGTCGTCATCTGTTATGGTTCAAACTTCAAAGTAAATGGTGGATAAAGAGGTAGAATAAGAATTAGAGGAAGCCTATTCAAATCATCGATCCCTATTCTAATTAACAGTTAGTCTATTTAAACGAATAGAGTTACAATTTATACTTTCAACCCTCTTGCTTAACTACAATTACAACTAACTGTCTTTTACCATTTATCACGTAATATTATCTAACTACGTAACCTTTTCTTTTCTATTAAGCTCATTTAGTTATTAAAAACAATTTTCAAATGACATCAAAGCATAACAGTTTGTTTATACTTAATACAAAATATGGAAAAAATAAAAAGCGGATTATTACACTGTCAAAATATTTATTATATAAAAAAAGACAACACTGTTGGGAAATTTCCTTTCTCACTAAAGGAAAAATTTTCAAAACACCAAAAACATTGAAAGACATTATCACTCAATATGCTGTTACTATATCTATACTATTTAATAAATAAAGCTTTCTAATGTCACATTTCATCACTATGTTGATTCTTACAAAATTTTCCATCCCCTCTCTCATATTAATTACATTTCTCTTTTTAATATTTCATTTTCAATTTTTAATAATTTCATCATAATTTAAAAGAATTAATACCATCATAAATATGTTAATTTGTTTAATAAAAAATTTATTGCATTATTTATTAATATTAGATTTTTATAAGTAACCAATACGAAACGGGTGTGTTTCTTTAACCAGTTAAAGTATCAAACATTGTTCATGTCAAAACAATTTAAGATTAGAATGAGTTTTGGTCCACGAGTTGGATTAAAAAAGTAGTCATTCACAACTAAGTTTTGATATAGAAAACAACAAATAAATAATTTATGATTTATGAATTTAGTAACAACTTTTTATTTCCAAATTGCGTAATGTGTAATTATTTTATTGTAATATATCTTTATATATGTGATACATTTTTTTTGTATTTCACATTATGTTATTATTTAAAAAAAGATACTTATTCTAACCCGTGTAGCAAGTAACCTAGTTATGTAAATAAAACTAAATACTAGTGAAAAAACAAATTGCTAAATGAGCAAAAACATTCTGAAAAAATAAAGGGACCTTAAAAATAAATGTTTAGAAAAAACATAATATAACTAAACATGGAGATTCTTAAAGCTAATAGTGGACGTACCGGAGTGGTTATCGGGCATGACTAGAAATCATGTGGGCTCTGCCCGCGCAGGTTCGAATCCTGCCGTCCTCGATTCATTTTATTTTTTTTATTTAATATTAAATTATTTTTTATTTTTTATTTAAGGTTACTTGAAGGAAGGCGTGTTTCATGTTATGTCCATGTCCAGTTTCGGGTTCTAGAGTTAAGAAAACATGGTGTCTAGCACTCGAACCTTGATCAATCTGGCTGTCATCATATAAGCTCCGGGCGTTCGCACAATGACTGGTCTGCCAATTGCCAACAAACAACCTAGTGAAGTGAATAACGGTTTCGACTTTTTCAATTACATTGTATCATAGATGTCACACCAAAGAATATACCAGCAAACAAAGGTTTAGTAAGGCTAAAACATTAGACCAACAGATAATACATCAACGGTAGATGGCTAACGTACACTCGTACAGAGCCTAATGATTTATAACTTCAGAGTGACTACATTATAATTTATAAATACCTCTTTCTCTCTAGGATATGGTATTTATTTCTTAACCATTATACAGCAAGCTTAAGCCATGTTCGGTTCATGAATATAACAAGGTAACGACCAATCTCAACCATTCATGAAACCAAACGTAGCTATTATACGAGATCAATTTATACCGAATTTGCAAGCATATCTAGTATTTATACATTGACTAGGATTAACACGCATGTGTAAAATCATGTGTTGTTAGTGTAAAATCATTGCAAGTTTGCAACACACCAAAAGGTTTAAGTTTGTGAATAATTATATTAATCAAATAAAGCATTTTAAAGCATCATGGTGTGTTCATAATTACAAAAAAAAAAAAAAGTGTGTTCACACACTCCCTCTACATATATCCAATTGTTAAACCATCACCAACCCTATTTAAATGAGAACCGCATTTTTAAGAAAAATCTCTAAAAATGAGACTACATACATCTCTCAATGTAATTAAACCTAACACATAACGAGTTCCCACTTCAACAACCACAACACGTTGTATCCCTGTAACCAAAAAAAAAAAACACAAGTTTTAACACACGTGTTTTGAAACTGATTATGTGATATTAGATATACAACACTTGATTTTCATTTTTCAATCGACTATAATATATCTTTAATAAATTATATATCAATAACTTTTTTTATTGTGGAGAATCTCGAATTTTGGATTTAAATAAGGTAAAAAAAACTGAACCTGGATCTGAAAGAAGACCAATGACTGTATACAAGGAATCTGAGCGCGTGCATATCCCATACCGACTGCGTGTATTTGTATCTACAAGCTGTAGTCCCTAAAGACACGAAAATAGTATAATTACCAAGCTACCCTTACTTCAAAAAAAGTATGATTAACAAACTACCAAACCATCCTTACCATAAGTAAGTCACTATTTGATTAAATTAGCCAAATAATAAAATATAAAACATTGATTTTTGAGTAATAATTATTAATTTATATCCGTGTTTGATGTTCCTGAGATTCCTCTGTATGTTATGTCACTTAAGTTCACAGCTGATATCTTTATATTCAACATGTAAATAAATAGTACTTTAGATCAAAGTTTGCAAGAAAAGAAAATGAGCTTAAAAGTTGGCATGATGCTTACAGAAGTGAGGCAACCTTGGTGAGTGGGACAATAGTTATATCATTTCAGGATTATGCAAATTAATAAAAAAAAAGGTAGAGAAAATATAATATAGGTCTAGACTTACTTGAGATATTGTTGTCTGATCAAGTTGAACATGAGCATATGCATTATTCTTTGCTAATGAAAGGACATCACTGAAATGAAACAAAGATGTGGCAAATTGGTAAGTTTTATAATATTCGTTGAAAATGAACCGAGTCAAACAGATTGAACGGGTCAAACATGTCGAGGGTCGTCCAAATTGTATTTAAAAGCTTACAATCTCCTAAATTGTTTAATAAAGAAAATAAGATTATTATTATTATTATTGTAAATTTTGTAATCAAATTTAGTACACTGCTTTTACAATCTCCTAAATTGTCTAATAAAATAAAAAAAACATTAGTACATAATTTCTGAATAAAACGAATTAGAAGTCGTATGCACTAAAAACAAACTTTGGGAAACTTTCAAGCCGTTTGGCCCGTTCCCCTTTTAGATAAATTGTAAAAGTGACCCATTTGACTAGTGTTAACTTGTATTAAAAAATACATATGATTAACACAACCCCGTTATTTGACCCACCCATTTTTTCATTTCAAGGCAAAAACGGTAAAAATAAGTCGAGGATAAAAAGGTAAAAAAACACAACCTCCTGCAGAAGACATTAATAAGGGTTCTGTTATCATCAACAATGGGCACCGAACTTATATGCTCTGTAAGAAATCAAGATTCAGATTATGAAACTTCATGCGTCGGTTTTGGGCTCAAAACCGTTCAGTTTTTTCAGTTTTCAATATTTGCAATGGGTTCGGTTTGCGATTTTACCAGTTGGACTTATAAATTTTTGGGCTACAACATTAATTCTTTTCTTATAAATAACTTAAAATCGTTTTTTTTTTCGGTTTTACCATTTGGGCTTGAAATTTTGGACCGAAAAAGTCTCAAAATAATTAATTTGGACCTAAATTTTTTCTTGATCAATGATTTACTTGATTATTACACATTTGGATCTAAATTTTTTGGGCTACACCATTTATTATTTTCTTGCAAATGTTTAAAATCGACTTTTCGATTCGGCTAGGATTGGTTTTTTCGGTTTCTAGTTGATAGCAAAACCGAAACCGAACCGCAAAATCAGTTTTAAATACATAAAACCAAACCGTTGTATTTTATTGGGTTCGGTTATTTCGGTTTTGCGCACACCCCATGATTAAATAACGTAAATCAAGAAATGAAAAGGGTTGATACATGATACGCACCATCTATTAATAGTCTATAAGCATCGCTAAGAAGATAATTAGGAGAAATTGTTTTTAATTCCCTTGCACCTCCAATCTCTCTAATCCAAGTACCAATTGGAACAACACCGATTGAATGTTGTAAAAGTGGCAAATAAGCAATACGGTGCTCAAAATGCCTGTGTATATCTATTTTTTTCAAAATGTATATCGATTTAGAACATATGATAAACAAAATTTCTAGCTTTTATAAAGAAACATTGCATAAAAAGTAACAACTTTGGTACATTCTATTTTTTAAATCCATCTATGTTTGTCCTAGAAAAAACCTATGTCAAATATCAAAAAGATATTTTTGTTCAAAAAAATTGTAGAGTAAATTACTCTTCTTTGTGTCTTTTAACCATATGTCAACTTGCAAGTTGCTTCCTTGAACATATTAAATGATTACAAAAAAAAACATATTTTATCTGAAGACTTGTAACACATTAGGTCCTTTCCACCAACACAAGTTTGATTAGAATTTCTGTTAATTTTTTTATAAATGACAATTTTACCAAACCCCTGCAATTAAATGACAACATTTTTAATTTTCAGCATTCTTTTCTTTATTTCACTCTTTTTCAAAAGTTTTCAGAAAAAATAAATAAAAGAAAAATAAAAGAATTTTGAAAATTACAAATTTTGCCTTTTAGTTGTACAGGTAAAATTGTAAACTGAAAAAATAATTTAACAGAAAATTTTACTTCACTTACTGGAAAGGACCTAATGTGTTACAATTTTTCAAAATAGGATTTTTTTTTTGAAGTTGACACGAAGTGTAATTTACTCAAAACTCAATTAAAGGTAATCTTTTTTTTAAATAAACTTTGAATCATATGTTTTAAAATTTAATGTTTTAATGGGTGGACAAAATATGGGTACCTGAAATAGAAATCGAACCAAAGCTGATTACTTTTTTATGCGATTAGCGCTTGCTATAAACAGAAAGTTAATTAAAGAAAGAGATGTACGTTCTAAGAGTCCACTAAGGCATATAACATGAAGCAACAGTGGGCAAGTGGAACCTTCCGGGACATATAGAACAGGAATTGAAGATATGTGATTTTCCAAGATTCTAACTGCAACATTATTGAGGGAATCATCAGGATGAATCTGTGTTCAAGAAGACAAATGGGAGTTATAAGAAAAATCAATAGCATACGAAAATATTAATGGAAAAGTTGTAGAACCATAAGTCGGGTTAGGATGTTTAAAGATGGGTTTGGCTCCTTTTTCTTAACAAGCTGATATCTTGAGCTTGAGGTCGGCCATCAAAAGCTCGAGCAAGCTCTTTCTTTTTATTTTTTAATTTGTATTTCTTACACGTATTTGTATAGACAAAAACAACAAATAAAACTTTAAGTTTCAACATACACATAATGTTGAATTTATAATTAATATATATTAAAATTTGGGTTATAATTAATATATTAAAACTTGGGCTTTTATTTAAACAAGCCAAACGAGCGAGCTGGCTCTTTTACAAACCGAGCCATTGTCGAGTGAGATTTTAACAGCCTGAGGGGAGGGTTTGATGACTTTGATCCAATAAAAACATTATTTTGTCTATTTGACATAACTTTTTTATAAATAGCTAGTGCGTTAATTATGATAGCAAAAACAATACTATCAAACATCCAATTATTTGAATAAAAAAAATTTAGCACGTGCATGCATTAAAAATAAATTATTTGACCCGTTTGAGATAAAATACAACCCAATTTGACCCGTATTATGAAACATGTTGCTTACTTGGATCAAAGGTCTCCTTTGAAGTTGAAGCTTCCCTTCTTTCCATGCAGATATTGTAGCAAATGGGTTCACATTATTAGTTGCCATTGCACGGTTCCTATGCAGCTGCAAGATTAATAATTTTCAGAGCGTTTCATATAAAATCTTTTGAAATTTCAAATTTTCATAATATCATATTTACACATTTCATAGCAATTAAAATAATTGCAATCAAATGATGATATGGTAAAAAAAACAAACTTTCTGCAACATCAATTACTTTATACCTCAATCAGAAACATAATGAAATCAGATGCAGTTAACATCCCTGAAATCTGTAAATTGGCTGCATTCCAAAGGGGGGTAACAGCAAGTCCCTAAAGCAAATAATCAGAATTTTTATTCAGTTAATATTCCAAGAAATAAGGAATATATACAATTTAGTAGAATAAGCAACCCCTCTGATTTTTGTTAATAATAGAAAGTGTTTAAAAACTATATTATAAAACAATAATCTAAATAACTCTCAAACAAAAAAAAAATTGTAATCAAGAGTCAAGACATACCTCTTCATGCATAACAAGAAACGCCTCTTCTACTGTCATACTGTCATCTAATGCAAACACCTAGTTTCCAAAGACAATTTTACAAATATTAATTTAATATATTACTTTAAAAAGCTTATAATGAAAACAAAAGAGGTGGCAAGAGGCTGATATTCTAATGTTTTGTAGTTTTGGTCAAAACGGGTCGGGTCGGATTGACCCGCTGACACCTTTTATCCATTTTGTAAATAATTAATGCTTTTATTATGTTTGCAAAAAGGATGCCATTAGAGTAATGATCTAAATCTTTGAATATTAAAACTCTTTGAGAGACTTTCAACGCGTTTGACCAGTTTGACCCATTCACCTTTTAATCAAAATTTTTATCTGACCCGTTTGAAATATACACAACCCAAATCAACCCATCTATAACTAAACGGGTTAAGGCCACCATAAGCGCTAAAAAATATTAAGAAAAAGAATTCAAACCTTCCCTGATTCGGGAATCAAGTCATATGCTTTATAAGATAATAAATGCTTAAATAAACGACGTGTAGTAGTCCCTATGTCATCACCAGTTATTTCCACCTCTTCATTCGGAACACTGCCTGACGTCGAAGCCTAAAAACATAATAGTCTTACATACTAATTATTATTATCGCAAATAATACAAGAAAATAATATGTGGATACTTACAACATTAGCATGATTTCTATGATCATAGCCATCAATAGGCATGACCGATAGACCATCGTTAAACATTTGAGGTAAAAGCTCAGGTTGTTGCACAACGGCGACATTATTAACACCATATCCATCTTCAACAACCGGTTGCATCTCGTCAATCCGCCACACACCATCAACCAAGAATTTGAACTTCATTCACCATTTGCAGCCCAAAAAAACCAACAATAATTAGAATCTACCACTAAATAAAGTGATTATTGTAGCTCATTAATAACCTCACTATTCTTCACAATTTACAAACAATTCTTATTGTATAAATAGATGAATGTATCCAGTAAAATCCCATTCATAGCAAGCTAAAGGTAGGGGCTAGGGAGGGTAATATTCGTATAATATAAATTATGAACTGGTAATTAAAAACAACAAAACAAAACGTACTAATAATACTAAAATAATAGCAGGAAACTACAAATAACAAACATTGGTGAGAAAATAATAACAGCTTTTAAAGAGAAACGAGGCATGAATAAGGTAGCGCAAATCCCCTTGAAAGTATGAATATGCTCGCCGAAAAATTCTGTATGCCAAGACCACGCCAACGCAAAACAGTCTATATTGAATATCATCATCAAAATAACAACAAAACAAAAGCCACAAAAAATAATAGCTTTAAACTGCTAACAAACACAAAATAGTGAGAAAACTCTAGCAGTAAAAGATAAAATAATAGCAGACATACACAATTCCCCTTGAAAAGGGGCCGTTTGGCAATCTAGCGTTGAATCAATAAAAAAGGTCTAACTGATTAAGAGGTAGCCTCTGAATCATTCAGCATGTCACTAAAACTTAACCAATAAGAGACCCCGTGAGCCACTAAGAGGTGTAACCAAACACACTCTACCTCTGACTGATTCAGAGGTAGCCACTTAATGGAATCATTAAGAGGCTATCAGACAGTCCCTAAACACCAAGACCGCGCTAACACAAAAAAATCCACATTGCAACAAAACAAAACGCCCTACCGCATAAAAAACTGCAACAAAGCAAAAGGTACTGAAAATTTCAGCAATAAATATCAGAGTGACATGAATAAAATAGCACAAATCACCTTCTAAGTACAATTCATATTAAAAATCATCAAAATATTTTTTTTTAAACTTGAAGTTAAAATTATTACCTCACAATCCCCTTGTAAGTACAATTCATATTAAAAAATCATCAAAATAGTAAAAAAAAAAAAACTTTTAGTTAAAATATAATACCTTGTGCACACCAGGAGGCAGATCACAAATAGTCATAAAAGTAGTTGCAGAGCCCTCAACACAAACCATCTGATGATACTTGATCCACCTAAAGAAATAATTGCATTATATAAGTTTAGTCAAAGTCAAAATCAATTGAATTGAAGTCCAACAAGTGCAATTAAGAAACAACATACGCAGTAAAATCACCGCACAAGAAGACTTGATTGCCGCCATGAGACCAAACGAAGTGGGTATGAACCATAATCTTTGATTTGGGTTGGTTGGTTTTCGAAAGAAAGATTGGAAATAAATAAAAATCAAATCTTGCCGGCGATAAATATGCAGAAGCAGATATTAAATCGGGGCATAATTAGATTGAATTAAAAAAGAAAGAAAAATAATTGGGAGAATTAGAATTAGAAGAATTAATTAGCCAATTAGGAAATAGAATCTCGTCCTCGATTTCTCAGAGCTGTAAAACAGCCCAGGAGGAACAAACTTATTATATTTATTTTTATTTATATATTCATTTTTTTTTGAACGACCAACAGAGGGGCTTGCCCAAATGGCTGGAAACACGATGGATAACCCGGATGTCCCGGTTCGAATCCTGATTCTGACCGGATTTTACCAAAGCATTAAAACATGTCGTGCCTCCGGACGGGATGAGTCAACTGGGTTTTACCGGGAACGCCAAGCCAAACTCGGATGCCAGCGTGGATCCCGATCATGTCAACATAGTTGGCCTGAGTGGGGTGGCGGGGCGCGATGTGTTCGCACAATGAAATAGCTTAACTGTGAAAGTCACCGTTTGAATAATAATAATAACAATAATAATAATAACAACAATAATTTGGTTTTTATATTTTAACATTCTCAACTAAAGGTTATTGGTCTGAGTTTATCGTCACTAGTGGTTACAAATTTAAGAATACTAGTTTTTGGTGGTTCTCCGTTAAAAGAAACTTATTGGCGTTAACTTTTTTCCATTATTCAAATTGATTTTCTAGGGATTTTGATTGGAAAAGATGATACGAGTCGATTAATATAAACTTAGGTCGAACAGTGCTACAAGCGGCATAATTTTTGTTAATCGGAAGTTCAGACACCTGATTTAAAGAACTAATCGAATCATTTGGAGAATCGCTGTGAGCTAAGCTTACATATGTTGGCTTGTATCATCCTTCCGATCAAAAACCCAAAAACTCAGTTTGAAATTCGGAAAAAAGTTAACATTGTTAAGTTTTTTTAACATGGACCACTGAGATCCAATTTCTTAAAAATTGGGACCATCGGTGGCAATAAATAATTGTGATAATCACTGGTTAATAGCCTTTAATTTAGATTATTAAAATCCAATAAGCCTAATAACATTGAGGTTTTTTTAATTGTTTTTAATGGTAATGAGTTTGTGAGAGTGTAAACAAGTTTGTTTTATGAGACACGAGATTGGATCGTTTAAAGTTTGAATCGAGTTGAGAAGAAACGAGTTCGGGTTTAATTGGAGCCCATTTAATAAATGATCTCGGACGTGATTAGAGTTTTGATTTTTTCTCTTGAAAAATTGAGTTGAGAATAATACATGTACATGTCATGCCGTATGAGTATATGTTTATTTTGATTTTTTCTCTTGAGAAATTGGGAATTTAACAAATTTGATCCCTTGTTAATGCATTTGGTCCACATTAACCGTGAATTATGTAAAACAAGTATTTTATCGTTAATCTAAAAAACAAAAAATAAATTAAATATTACATGATAAAAATTGCCTTCACCTCTCTTTATTTTCATCAAATATTCAAATTATACGATGCAACTGCTGAAACCAAGGAACTCTTGGTAACTAACTGTTGATATAAATATCTTGGATACGTAAGTTGAATAGAGGAGAAACATCGAGGGTCAAATCTAGATGGAGGGCCACAACGTATTCGGTGTAGAGACGAGCCGGAGGATCCTAACAAAAGTGAGCGGACGCTAGTTGAGATCGACTGGTAAAAAACTCAAATTAAATTCAAACGAGATTAAGTCGTAGTTATAATCAGTGGCGGATCCAAATGAGTTGGGGGCACCCAAAACATTAAAGCACAAAGATTAAGTTTTTCACCCCCAATCAACATTCATTCAATTAACCAAATCATTAAAGCGTAATTAAATAAGTAAAATTCATTATCCATAAGTTTTAGTTTCACCCTTAGTTTTTACATTATTATATATATGTTCATTCGAGAGAATTTTAAAAATTTCAAATCATCTGGGCAACATTTACAGTTTGATTTTCGAAATCTATCAACAACAATATATTATTTTCACATCTAGATAGATAAATGACAATTCTCTTTTCTAACATTTTTTATTTTTTTATATTCAACAAGATGTCAATATCAAAATTAGTTTAATTTTTTCTTTGAGAATGTTTCGACTTGGAACATAGGGGTCTATAACATATACAATATACAATGAGTACATCTTAGTCTCTAACTTATGTTTAGAAAAAAAACCGAACCCATTTGAACGTTAAGTGGGAGCCGTGGGGGCGTTCCTCCACCGACTATAATAGGCTTTGTGTTGTTCGTTTGGATGTGCGTGTTTTCCCAACGCATTTGCCACACAAACTGATTTAAGCTTGAGGTTCTTAAACTAAACAAAATTACCTCAAATTTGCTTGATTGTTTAACTTCGATAATGAAGAAGATTAGCATGGAAGGACAACATGCATCGATGTCATGCATTAGGATTTGGATCATAGCCATCGTACAAATTACTCAAGAGCAAAAACCAACGCTCGCCCGGTTTTTGTTGTGCTTTTGAAATTTAAACTAACGTGAAATCAAAGATGGGAATATATTTCTTCATGTAATATCTATGTAGACAAAAGTTGTGTGGAAATCATGTACGAAAACGATTAGAAGCTCTATAATATTAATGCATAGAGATTGAAGTCTTTGAAAAATTATATATCCATATAATTTAGTTTTATCAAATTGAATTTTATTAATCTAAATTATGAATTTATGATCAATTGTCTAATGATAACAATTTAACCAATGACTCTTCTAACTTTCGTTATCATTATAAATACAATTCTACTCGCTTAGTCATCATAGTAAGTTGAAGGCACGTTGCCACAATTTGCTCATAATCACCCTTGTGAACGAAACTAAGTGGAATCAAGTGCGATTTTTTTTAATGATATGCGAGTGAGATTGTCCTTTACAATGTAAGTACAAGTTCAGAATGTTATTGGTTATATTGTCGATATGTAATATTATCGATCAATAAATTATAATTTGAGTTATTAAAATTCAATATGCGTTAGAATTAATGATAAAAATGTAAATTTTAAATATACCTTTTGTTTTTGAACATCTTTTGAAATTACATTCAATACCCGATTAAACCTTTCAAATATGAGATACCAACCGTCCATACTGATTATAATGCTTCATACCTGCAGGGCCGTCTTTGAGGCATGACAGGGTAGTCGATGGCCACAGGCCCGACACCCCGCTAGGCCCGAATTTTTTTTTTCAAAAAAAAAGCATATGTATTTTTTATAAAAAAAAATATGTATAATCAATGTTTCAACACAATTACGTAACTACTAGCTTGGTCTAGTGGTAAAGGGCTATGACATCTAACTAAAAGGTTGTGAGTTCTAGTCATATTTAAGACAATTTAAGATTATTTTTATACAAAAGTTTTTTACAATTTAAAATTAAATTGTTTAAATCAAACAAAATGTTTCTTTTACTAAAGGGCCAAAAAAAATTTCGCCATTTGGCCCAAATTTTTTTCGCCTTTTCGGAGCCGGCCCTGCATACCTGACTCGCTCAGAAACTTCATTTAAAAATAAACACATCATTAAGACTACTCCCATTGGCAATCTCATAATGAGATTGGTGAGCCCAAAGTTAAAAAAAATTGAAAAAGAAAATTTACCAATCTAGATTGGCAATTTGGGTTGGTAGAGCAAACCTAGATTGCAATCCAAACTAACCCCGAATAACTTAATTTTTCAATTAACTTTTAATATTCGAACTAAAAAAATAATTAAATACACGATATTTTTAAAAAAAATTATGAACATTCCGACATAAATTTTATTTAAAACAGACTTCGTTAAAAAAATACTTTTTTTAAGTTGGGATGAGTTGTGAATGTGTATAAAAGATTGGGGTGAATTAAATTATATAGATTGAGGAGAGAGAAATAAATTTTATAATGTGAGATTGAGATTGTGAGACTGTTAATGAGGATAGCGTAAGAACCTGTGGTCATGTTTTTCACTTTTTATCTTTAAGCATGGTGGCCTAATTTTTTCCTCAATATTTTTCCTTGTCGTCTAGGGTGATGGGACGTGTGATTGGCTCTAATTAATCATCACCTTAATCATTGCATTCATCACCCTAGTTATTCTTCGAGGTCACGATTAGGCTAAGGGGTGTGGGGGGCTCTAATGGGGGCGCGAGTGGGGGCTCCAGCCAATAATATTGTGACGTGTGGCAGAGAGAGAAACTGGATAAGATGGGTGTTGGAGCCCCCGTTTGAGCCCCTGGCCCTGGTGTGGAGGGGCGCGAGCAGGGGCTCCAGCGGATTTTTTTTTTTATTTTTTTACAAATTTAATCTAATAATAATATTAAATAATATTAATATTTAATAATAATATTAATAATAACAACACAAAATCAAAATCAAGATTCATCATTTCATCTTCTCCACCACACCAGCCACCACTAACCCACCTTCGTACCGCCACCCAAACCCTCCACCACACCACCACCATCATCTTCTCCACCACACCACCACCATCATCTTCTCCACCACCCACAACCTCCGATCACTTGTCATCCTCTCATTCTTATTATTCTCCCTCCGTAACCACCTTCTTCTTCATCTTCACGTAAAAATTTTTTTTTTTTTTTAATAAAAATAAAGAGCCAACGGCTCTATTTCTAAGCACCAACGGCTCTTCACGCATTCCCAGGCCAACTTTACGCCCATTTTCACCCGCTAGCCCTCTTGCGCCTGCCTTGGTCTGCGTGCTCGCGCCCCTCTCGCGCCCCTCTCGCGCCTCGGTGGTGTGGTGCTCGCGCCCCGGGGCGCGAGCGGATAGGCTCACGCGCCCCCTCTCGCGCTCCACACCCCTCAGCCTTACATTACAACTAAAGTGGGATTATATCCCTCTAGACTCTTGTTTAAACTCATTGAACATAACTACTATTCGGTTAAAATGAATCGTGTTGAATAAGTACATGTTATACATGCCACATTTTTCTTCAATAACAAAGTTTAATAATTTTAAAAGTTGTTAACATATAATGTTCTTTTCCCCAATATATAACATTGAAGGTTATCTTTATAACTATTTTTTATTTTACTCGCTTCCATTGTCATATGCAAAATGATTTAAAGAAGTCCATTCTTGTAGAATAATCAAGCACCATATGAATATTATATGAAGTTTGGATCAAATATAAATAACTTTTATCATGAAAAGTGTACAAATAAGTAGGGCAATTATGTTAATATTAGAGTAGTTATTATTACAATACAACTTTTAAATTAAAGTAATTATTATTACACTTTTATAGTTTTACTTTTTATAACATAATTACTCTAGCTTAAAACTGTAGTTACTATAGTTATTTATATATTTAGTATGCTAATTTTATTTGTGACGCATCTCACTCCATATAATATAAACACATTTGTAGGTAATACTCACACCACCTTATATACCATACGCATATTAATCAATTTTTTTAAATTGTGTTTTATGCACAATTTTTTGTTAGAGATAATGAAAGAAATAAAAGATAAATGAGTTTTAAGTAAATGATAGAATTAAACAAAAAGGTAACAATGTGAGAGGATGTAAGAGGGAGGAGGGTGTTGGGGTTAGCGTGGAGATGACATATGAGAGCCTTGCCCTGGGCCGTGACGAAGAAAATCTAACTCAAATATCAACAACAAACTTGTGTCATTTAAGTCACCTTTTTATAAACTAGTTGATTCATTGATGGCAATTATTTGTCAAGATAAATAACATTATTTATCAGCCGAAAAACAAAAGGCAAAATTATTTCGCTATTTACCTCGATTGTATAAAATAACAGCTAACTTCACCGTTCCTTTTTCTAGAAAATAGGCATTCAATCAGATGTTTAAATATTAGAGGTCTTTAAATTTGTTAAAAGTTAAAAAACAAAATTAATGGAACTAGAGTCGTGTTGGATTACTTGCAACATGCAAACGTGATATCATCATATCAATGGCTAAATTTAATAAACACCAAACACCTTTCACTTGTTACACAAGTAAGTTATTCGGCGATCTTTCTAAAACTTTTTTGCACGGTCATTTGGATCACTGACAAGCCATTGACCCACCCGATCATCTCCATTCTATCCTTTGGAGGAAACCCACCATTAGTAAGAAAACCCTAGCTCAACCTGGAAACCCTTATTTCTCGTCATAAGTGGGACTCAAACTTATGACCTCCGGCCCACTTCTAAATTGAAGTTTTTGAATGCTTCAACTCAACTACTTGGACTATGAATCATACCCAAACGATGTTTTAAATATTAAAATCACTTAACTTGTTAACAATGAATATATAAATACATGAAAGTTTAATAAATCAACGATTTAAACATATAACTACCTTGGAAATAGCTCTTAAAGTATCCTTTGCGTATTAATCTTGCCTTGGGGATGGCAAGTCTTCACTAAGATGTTAACAATATGCAAATCTTTTTTTTATGTTAATATGGTCCCACAATGTTTAAAGCAAATAGTTGTAAATGAGCCGAGCCAAGTCCAAGCTCGTCTAGGCTCGAGCTCAGTTTGTTTTGAGCTCTGAAGAAACACCAGTCGAACCCCGACAGATTACGAGTAACCTAAGGGTTAGATAGACGTTTCCCACGAGGGGTTAATTCCGGCAAGATGGTTCTTCCGATAACCTGCAAAACAGACACCGTGAGCTCGTCACTAAGAAAGGGGGGGGGGGGGTTCCTCCTTGTGACCACCCTCCGGCGTGAGTCAGTCTATATTACTCTTTGAATATAAAAGTATATTATTAATACTAGAGCACTTATCAGGTAAATTATACAAGATATTAGATGATGAAATGATATTACCATTTGATGTCTTTTATAGCCGAAGGTGGGTTTCCAAGGAGGTTTAGCCGGCCTACTACTCTGCCAACTGTGGCCTACGCACGTGCTCTGCTGGTAATTGGTGGATAGGCAGCGGCTGACAGTGACCAGGCGTGCTGTTCACTTTTCCTTTTCCACCAACTACAGGCTAGGCACGTGGTATGGCAGGAGTTGGTGAGCAGGCGGCGGCTATTGGTCACAGTGCTGTGGCGTGTTGTCTGCCATGCTGCTGTCAGTGAGCTGTCGTATCGTTGGTCAGATCTTTTGTCCATACCTCGTCAGGTATCACACAAAAGATCCTCCATTATTATACGGACTGGCTCATTTAGGCGGGAGTTTTCCCCCTCCCGCCTTTATGCGGGAATGTTCCCGGCTTTGCTCATTCCTTCTTCAGGTGACTACTGAATTATTACGAGTCTGAGCCTTATGCGTGTAGCCATGCTGCGCGGGTGGCCAGTCCCTAATGGCGGGTATCCTCACCTGCGGGAACAGGCGGATACTTGGAAACCATAGGGAGGCATTTCCTGCAGGACCAGCTTGCGTACCGCATGTGAGGTCGTCACAACTCTGAGCGTGGTGGGTCCTGCGGGTTTGGTAGGTCGCGGCGCAGACGTCCCTATGGTGAAGTCTGCGGGTTCAACTGCGCAGACGTCCGTTTAAGGAGTCTTGCGTGTTCAACTGCGCAGACGTCTCCTTTTAAGGAAGTCTTGCGGGTCCTAACCACCTCTGCTGGGACCTACCTCTTCAAGTCCCCCCAGTCCAATGTTCTTCTCATGAATGTTTAATAAAGTGAGGTGAACTTTTGGACTTAAGCAAGGGATTTTTGAAAAGGGTTTAGTTTTATGGGTTTTCCGCGGGAAGTCTTACCCACGGGTTTCCCAATGTCACGCAGAATTTCCCAATGTTCTGCTTGATCTCTGGGATGATGCGGATAGGTCTATAACCTCCCCGCAAGTCAGGAGCGTTTAGAACCTTTTGTGTAGATTCTCCATGAGGTCTTGGTGGTTTTGAACATAGTGATCAATCATGTTATAACCACCAATTCCATCCTGAAGTTTCAAACAATCTAGTTCTTGACGTTCCCGCTATGCGGGGATGTTAATCCCGTTTCTGCAAGCATGGCCCAGAAGATCCTTCTTGGTTTCAATTCCCATGGAGTGCTCGGTATGCGAAGGGTTTTGCCTTGACGCTGTACCCGCACTTCGTCTTATTAGTTACTTTACTCCCAAGGTATCCCTGGCGTTAAATCCCTGCAGGGCTAGGTGCGTGAAGGGTTTTGCCTTAACACTGTACCCGCACCTGACTTATGGTTGCCGAGGTGTTCCTGGCGTTTAATCCCCTGCGGGCGCTAGGTATGTGAAGGGTTTTGCCTTAACACTGTACCCGCGCCCGACTTACGATTGGGTGCCGAGGTATGACTTTTTACGGGTGTTAGGTATGTGGAGGGTTTTGCCTTAACACTGTACCTGTGCCCGTTTTGTAGTTGGGTGGAATGCCAAGATTTTCTCGGCTTCACTTCCCTGTGGGTGCTAGGTATGTGAAGGGTTTTGCCTTAACACTGTACCCGCACCCGGCTTTATAGTCGGGTTTTTCCGGTTTCCGTTCCCTGCGGGTGCTAGGTATGTGAAGGGTTTTGCCTTAACACTGTACCCGCACCCAGTCTTCATAATTGGGTTTTTCCGGTTTCCGTGCCCTGCGGGTGCTAGGTATGTGAAGGGTTTTGCCTTAACACTGTACCCGCACCCGACTTCATAGTTTGGTATTCTTGGCCTTTGTTCCCTGCGGGTGCTAGGTATGTGAAGGGTTTTGCCTTAACACTGTACTCGCAGCCGTCTTACGGTCAACTGGATAGCCAGGGTAAGGGGTTCTTCCCGCTTACTTTTCGAATCTTTGGGATTTGCGCATGCATATTTAAATTTATTCTAGCGCTTTTCCTCATATTCTAGATAGGTTAACCGTTCATCGCGTGGTTGTCAATAGATCTAGGTACCTTTCATGATTTATGCGGTTAAAACCTGCATTTTCATTCAGTAGGGTGACCGACATATAACTATGACTGACCTGCGTGAAGGTTTTCTATTCTTTGGGTTAATGCGGGTTTTGCCGCTTTCCCCATGCAGCGAGTCTGCGTGAAGGTTTACCAATTGTTGGGTTTATGCGGGTTTTACCGCTTTCCCCATGCAACGACTTTTGCACTTATGTACGCGGTGAAGACCGACATATCCGTGTGAACAGTTTATATATGAATGCAAAACCATTAACGTCGATGTTTTAAGGAGAATCATTTCCATTAAAAGCGGCTCTTGGCCAGTACAAACTTGGAATTGATCTACATGTAACGTTTGCGTAATTGAGCTCCGTTCCATGTTCGTGGGACGGGAGTGCCATCGAGCCTTTCAAGCCGGTATGCGCCCTTTCCCAGAACTTCTTTGATAATGTACGGCCCTTTCCAGACCGGTGCCAGTTTTCCTGGGCGTTCTTGGTTTGAAGCCTCGTTGTTACGCAATATGTAGTCTCCTACATTGAAGTTGCATAGCTTCACCCGCGTGTTGTAGTACTTTTGCATTTGTCGTTTGTAGTTCTCTTCACGCGCTGCAGCTAAGTCTCTGCGCTCCTCGGTCAGCATAAGGTCTAACCGTCTCTCCGCGTCGTTGTCCTCTGGTTTCATCATGACACTTGGTGAAGGCAGACCAATTTCGACCGGGACCATGGCCTCGGTGCCATAAGTGAGGCTGAACGGTGTTTCTCCTGTACTTGTCTTTTTCATTGTTCTATGAGCCCACAGTACATGTGGAACTTCGTCCACCCAGCCAGATCTGTGTTCCAACAACCTTCTCTTTATGCCATCAACGATGCTCCTATTTGCTCTTTCCACCTCACCATTACCTTGCGGGTGTGCCACTGAGGTAAAGGTATGGGTGATTTGAAGTTCTTTAAGCCACCGTTGTAGGTTCTTGTCAGCAAAGTTGGTGCCGTTATCGCTCACCAAGTTTTGTGGAAGCCCGAAACGACAGATGATAAACTCCCAAATAAATTTTTTGATATGTTTCGCCGTCGTTTGGGCTAAGGGTTTTGCCTCTATCCACTTGGTGAAGTAATCGATGGCCACCACTAGGAATTGAACGTTTCCTGCTGCTGTAGGGAATGGGCCTGTCACATCGATGACCCACTTCTGAAATGGCCATGAAGAGGTGACTGGAACAAGATCATTCTTCGGGCGATGCGTGTTAGGTGCGTAGAGCTGACAAGGTCTGCACCTTCTGATGTATGCCAGCGCATCCGTATGCATCCCCGGCCAAAAGTATCCCGCGTTGTTCAATTTGGCTACAACTGCGCGTGGACCTGCATGTATCCCGCAGATGCCTTCGTGTACCTCCCTTAGGAGGTAGTTAGCATCTTGGTCGTCAACGCATCTTAGGAGGGGGCCGAGAAAGTTACGTCTGTAAAGTATGTCATCGATTAGTTGATAATTCAGTGCTTTACAGCGTAGTTTTCTCGCCTGTGCTTTTGACTCTGGCAGTATACCCGCCGCAAGGTAATTTATTATTGGTGTCATCCATGTTTCTGTGCCGGTTTGGATGACACATACCTCTTTGTGCGGGACTGATGGTGCGCCCAGGAGTTCGATGCGGATATCTTTTCCCAGATGGGTGAAAGCCAGTGACGCGAGCTTACTTAACGCGTCCGCAGACTTGTTTTCGCTACGCTTGACGTGTATGACTTTACAACTGTTAAAATCGCGCATGAGGGTTTTTGCTTGAGCGAGGTACAGGGCCATTGTGTCGTTCACTGCCGTGTACGTCCCGTTAATTTGATTGGCGACTAGCATGGAATCTACATGGGCTTCCAAGTTTTTCACTCCCATCTTACGCGCAATCCTAAACCCGGCCAAAAATGCTTCATATTCAGCTTCGTTATTCGTGCTTGGGAAGTCTAGCCGAATAGCATAAGTGTACTCTTGGCCTGTTGAGTTGGTCAGCTTTAACCCTGCGCCTGAGCCCTCGCTGCTGGACGCTCCATCAGTGTAAAGTCGCCAGACCTCGTCGATGTCTTGTGCTGGAGAGGGCTGAGCCTCGTCCTGGCACTCCTTCTCTTGCGATGCGGGGACCTCGGCAATAAAGTCTGCCAAGACCTGGCCTTTTATGGCTAGTCGTGGCTTGTATTTTATTGCATATTCCCCCAATTCTATTGCCCACTTGGCTAGGCGTCCCGACAGTTCGGGTTTGCCCAAAACGTTTGCAAGTTTATAGTTGGTGAGAATAGTAATTGGGTGACCTTGGAAATATCGTCTTAGCCTGCGTGAAGCCTGCACCAGCGCTAAGACTAATTTCTCCAGGGTAGAATACCGAGTTTCAGCGTCCGTTAGGAGGCGGCTAACATAGTAGATTGGCATTTGGATGCCTTTTCGCTCGACTAACAGGACGGCCCCGGTTGCTCTGTCTGTTGCGGAGAGGTGTTTCTTCAAGCTCTTAATCTAAAGCTCGAGCTCGGCTCGTGAATTTTTTTTAAGCTTGAGCTCAGCTCGGTTATCATTTTGTTATCTATTTTATATATGTTTTCAAATATGTACCTTAAACGAGCCAAGGCTTAGATCAAGCTCGGATATGAAGTGTAAAATGAGCACATAAAAGTCCATAAAGGTAAAACTTGAAAAAAAAACAACGCTCGTAAGGCTCGACAAGCCTAAACGAGCTTCCAATACAAGGCTTGAGCTCGAGCTCGATAACTACATGAGCATGTTGAAAAAGCTCAACCCTTTCAAGCTTTTTATCGATCCGAGCTCGAAGCTCGCGAGCAACTCGACTCATTTGCACCCCTATCCATTACCTGAAAGTATACGCTAATCAACAAAACTAAATAAATACATTTGAGAGTTTTGAAAAATCAGATCAAAACAACCAAAAATAAATTTTTGTTATGAAATGTAGGAAAGGCATAGCTATGTGAACTTTATCAATACAGATGTGTGACTTCATGTTATAATATCCATTTTACAATATTCAGGGGACAAGGTTATGTATTTTCATGTACATAGTTGTGCCATGATTCTATAGTCCAACATTAATTTAAAATGCTTCGAAACCTTGTATTCGCTTAACAATGCTTATAAAAAGTGAGTTACCATATATGATTCCGTATATACAAAAGTTTAAACCTGCTAACATATCAATATTAACTTGGGATTTATTTACGCTATTTGAAAATACGAAACTGATGTGCAAGTGTACCACTTTGTCAGCGTGGACTGTGGAACATGTACAACGGCTTTATGACCCGATAAATTAATCTTGCATACCATCCTAAAGTGGATGATTAGTCCTATATTAACCTGCAAATCACACCACTATTATGGCTCGGGGTACTCATATTGTTTGGAACAAGTTCCCATAACGAATCACATTATCGAACTTAGTCTAAAATGGCCATATCACCATAAATCCTTAAATATAGTTATGGTTCTACATAAGCTACAACTTTACGTGTTATTTTAGAGAAAAATGACTAATCTGCAAACAACGCGACTTACATCCCACTTGTAATAATAGATGGGTCATTTGTTGGTCTAATCAATAGTTATGCTAAGAATGCTCACATAACAACCTTAGAACTAGATGCTCAATAGTCAATATGATTTCTATTGGAATTCGAAGTTCAAATTCAAATTGTTTCATTTATCTCTTTTATTTATTTAGAGATAAGAATTGTTTTAGTTTCCTATTGTGATTCTAATTGTCTCCTCTGTATTCAAATGATGCTTGCATAACATTCTGTGAATGAAGAGAATGAATTAAAAAAAACAACCTTTCTTTTTAATAATTATTTTTTTTAATATCATAGAAACATCCAAACGTTTACAATGAGTGGCAGGTAAGCGGGCAACAAGCTGCGCCGCAACCTTTCTTTGATATTGTTTTTTACAAGACACGATCGGTAACTATCAAATTAGCGGATTTGACACAACACACATTACGTAACTAATTAACTATGAAAGGAGTTTCTGTATATGTATACTAACTTTAGAAAACATTATATACTCATCTCACTTTATGCTTGAACACCTAAGGTTAATTCAAATGTCAATAGATTTGCCAAACTTGGCAATATTTTCTATTATATGCTTTTAGGACCAATGTTCTTGTTTACCATTTTTTTTATCAGAAATTCAAAACCTACAATTATTTTTTATCATCCAAATAGTTTTTAACAATGACTAGTCAGTTTCCATCAGTAGCATTTTCTCACATAGTAATTAGTAAACAATTTATTAAACTTAAACTCATATAAAACTTATCACCCACCAAGGCACCAGTCCATCCACTTAATACACCCACCTAAATTAGCCCACACAATTTAAAGCCCATTACCTAGTACCATAGTCCATAACTCAAGCAGTCAAGCCCGGTTATAACATTTTCAATTAGTTTGTTTAAAAATGAATTTAAGAGGAATTTTCATACGCAAGTTCGAAGTTTATTGGCTTAACTTTGTAGTTTGTGACTTTGCCCATCCTGTAATTACAAAAGACTTAAAATTTTGGTCATTGTGGTGAGACCCAAAACGTAGGATGCAAACCCATGATGAATTTTTCGCAGTTACAATCCCTGTGGTGGTACATTTTTTTTTTTTTGAAATTGGGTCAATCGTTAAGTCAATCATTTGGTTGATGCTAAAACGAAGGGCGAAGTCGTCTTTTCATGCATAACCTAATATAATAATAACAATAATAATATATAGCAATATTATCATTGTAGAAGCAGCTTCAATTCTTATAATACTATTCTTCTACCTTGAAACTACAAACCCTCATCAATCATCATGCTCCTTTGATTCATAGTATGTCAGTTAATCCGCACCTCCACACTCCAAGGTATTCGCATAACCAACTAATAGGGTAGTTTTACCTCAAAAAAACCAGAACTGTCCAAACTACCCAATTAGAGAGAAGGAGGGGGGGGGGGGGGGTACTCAATAATTAACCAATATGATACTGTCATCTCAAATCAACAAAATCATCCCAACCACTAGCCATCGAGTTCACCCAAGTTCCTATACTCACTGAAAGAGGGATGATGTACCCGGCGTACTCACACTACGCACTCGGGGGACTACCCGTGTGGCACGAGTAAACCACCCCTCTCACCCTAAGTAGCAAGTGTTGAAAGACAAAATTTGGTTTTCTTCATATTTGGGTTATTTCTTAATATTTGGGCTTCTTAATAACATAAAAAACTTATTATTATTTACGTCACAAGCTAAGTATTAAAAGATAACCTAAATTTCTTAACCACCTCAATGTTATCAAGAAGCCCCCCCAAAAAAAGAAGCTAGCATAAATTTCCTTCCCACGCATCTTCATACTTTATAGTTTAGTAACTTATTTGAGGTTATAAAAACATGTGTGTTGATTACAAGTTAAATTGGTTAGGTTTATCCATTAACACGTCGCTGAATTTTGTAAATATACATATTGTATTCTGACTTATTAATTATGATTTTTAGGGGTTCCAATAATCAGATAAGAAACTTAAAAAATATCGTAACAAACAACTAACTACTATTTGTTAAAAACATTGATGTAGTATTATTAAGAGTTAATTAGATTACCATTAGAAAAACTGCTAAAAGCGAAATTCGACATAAGATATTAAGACGGATCGACAAGTTCATTACATGTCATTAACTCAATCATAAGCCAGGATCACAAGTGTAAAGATATGATCATAAAAGTGTAACACACTAACAATAATCCCATTTTGCGTATATTTAAACATTTGCATCCAGTTTTTTTTATATTTTTCTAAAATGATTGTTTTATTTATATATTTGGTTTAAGGGTTATTACTAAATTTTGTTCCTTTCTATTAGACACCAAACTCAATTATATATGTGACACTTTAGAAACTTAGGTAATAAGGTTAAAATTGCTTTTCCTATGAAAGAGTAGTTTTTATGTTTTTGAGTTAAAACCAATCACGTTGAATTGTGTACAAACACCTTTTTAATTGGTTTTCTCTTTTAAAAAAAAAATTAATTAAATAGTTTTGAAAATGTATATTATTAAAAAATAAGCATATTTACATTTAATATAGAATACAAACTAATGTCTAAAGCTATCATAAATGATTTTAAGATGCTATACCTCTACACCACATGTTTATTACTTTATTTTACTTCATAATTACTCTTTGAAAAACATTGGATACCTCATGTCCATAATGCCCAACCTAAAGGACTTATTCTCTTGTTGTTTCTTCCTATTCAACTTTATTTGGTTCCCATTTTGAAGGGAATCATATCTGCTCACAAGCTACAACTATACATTCATATAAACACCTATTTATATATATATATATATATATATATATATATATATATATATATATATATATATATCAATCATACCACTAGCTAGTAACCATAGTACCATTAGCCACATTTGAGAAATGAAGTCGAAAATGCTTGGATTCATCTTCCTTCTATTATGTGCACAACTCATATCTACCTTGGCTTTTGATCCCGAAGGCAAGTTTTTCTTTAAAATAGTTATTTGTCATTTCACATCGTCTAATTCGTTAAAGTTTTTGATATTTGGTTCATTTAGTATTGTGTACTTGTGTATCATGCAGATGAGAAAGTTCCAGCCTATATGAATGGAAATAGTTATGTCGGAAGGGATGGTGTGAAACACGATGATTTAGTTTGGACGAAGGCAAGTAATGGGAAGGGTGCCTACGGTGGCCAGAATAATCGGCCTCCAAATACTAATAAGAAAAGCAAAGCAGTCTCCATGTTCTTAAATGAACACGGATTCATGTCGAATGTTTTCATTGGTGTTACCATCGCCAATATAATCCTTGTTTTTCACTTCTAGATTATGTGTGCTTGCAAGATAAAAGATCTACTTGGGTTTATCCTTAGACTTGTTTGATTTAGTAGAACATGGTATTCCTCGTATGTTGTGATAATTGTTGCTTGTAAATATATTTGGTTTTGACTGATTGATTGCAATATTTGTATTTTATAGCTATGATTTCCGAAATTGGATTATAAGTTGTAATAACGATTAAAATATAAATGATCAAATGCCTTATTCTTTTAGAAAGTGAAAACTGAAACTTATAAATAAGAATCAAAATAAATACGGAGTAATAAACATGATTAACATAATAAATAATAAACTCTTAACTAATATATTACATTTAACAATTTTAATAGCACCACCGACAAGAGGCACGATGACAGGAGCTATGACCGTGTCATCACTACAACATGAGTCATGAGAGAAATTAAAAAAAAAAAGCATATCCACACACATGTGTGCGCGTGTGGTGTGTACAAGCGTTTGGGAGAAAGACGACAGGAACAAAGACCAAAAGAAAGCCGTCATGCAAGGGGACGATGGAAAAAGAAGGCCGACAACCAACCTAGATTTGGTGGTGTGGAGAGAAATAAACAAGGGAGAAAAGAAGAATACAGTAACCATATACTACAAGTTTTTTATACGTAATGTATAATACCATTTTTCGTCGACTGTGAGTTTCTCAAACGATGACCTCTATAGTACCAAAAGTGACTGTAACGAACATAAATTAAAAAAAAAGTAAAATTATAAATGGGCTCATCTATGAAGAGGGATAACAAAACCCATTATAAAACTGAGATTACTACATAAGTTAAAAATATGTTTTTTATCATGAAGACAAACTTAAATTTAACCTTTGATTCATCCCAAGTTCACGTATGAAGCAAAGGTATGAGTAAACCCTTTATAAAGCTTACTATATGATTTTATGAAGCAAACTTCACTTGTTGCAGTGAAAAGAAAAAGTTAAACCAAACTTTTTGATTTATTCTATGTTTTTTTTAACAACAAAGATGCATTATAATCACGATGCTAGCTAGAAAAAGCTAACCAAGAAACCAACAAAGAGATTTATCCTATGTTCGTTCATATATGAAACAACAGATGCGTAAGCTCTGATAAAACCCGCTACACTTTTTTAAGAAAAGAGTTTCACCTACCATGAAGAAAAACTAAAACTAAGTATGCTGTTTCATATATCCAAGTATCCCACATTTGTTTATATAATTAATGGTAGGATGAAGCCTTTAATTTGAAAATGTATTTGATTATTCTAATCTTGGTTAAATTTGTTTACTCGACCCAAATCGGCAATAAAATATTATCAGTAAGCTTTGCACCAAAACATAGTGATACAGTGAAAAAACATTTGACTTAAGCCACTAGAGTGAAGCTCGCTAGTTATAGCATGCCAAAATAGCCCATTTAATACAACATGACACGCCTATAATAACCTAATAAACTATATGTAAATGCAAACTTACCAAACTAAGATTAGGTAATTGTAGAACTAACCTTTACACCATAATGCTTTACAACATTGAAGCGGTTCCATCATTAGTCAAATTAAAAGTCCAACGTTATCTGCCCTCCCTCACCCCTAAGGCAATTATCTCTCTAGTCAAAAGTTCTACGTAACTAGAAGTCATATTTTGCCTTATGAGGGAGAGAGTTCAGAAAATGTTGAAGATCAATTGTACACATTGTGTGATAAAGAGTTTAATGAAGAAAAGGGAGGGAATTGGGTAAAGAATGAACACGACTATATATAATACACTTGTATATGCATCATTTGCTCAGTATTTGATAAGTTCAAGGAACATGTATTTTAAACTCTAAAGTTGTAATTTGTTTTTTCATTTTTTTAACTTTGTTGATAAAAGATATGACAAGATCTCCGAGAAATACAACAATGTTGGTTGTTATGAAAGTTACATCTTTTTTTTAACTAGGTACATATGACACGTGTAAAACAACGTTAAATCCTATAGGTCGATTTCATGAGTATTTTCGCTTTCTTCGGATTCTAGCCCAAGCAATCATAGTCAAGCTACTCCTTTCTTGCTCGAAACAATGATTAATGGGACCACATGAAAATCTTGTTAAACCAAACAACGATGATTTTGAATTGAGTTTTTTGTCATATAATACCCGATAATAGATAAAGTGGTACTTTAAGACGATCATATATGGACGATATGGCTTTTGTAAATATTGTTTTATGTTCCATTGTCAAACAAAGCTTTTGTCCGTACTAGATTTGGAAGGCTAGCCGAATTTTTAAGATACCCTATAGCTACTAGCTTGTAGAAGAATTTTAAGTTTGGTATATTCTCAAACTAGCAAAACTTTGATATGAAAATTTATAATAATTTATGTGTCAAAATTTTAAAAGAAAAATGAAATGAAAAAATATGTTAATGACACGGCTCAACCTTGTTGAATGAGGCTAAAAGTGTGATTGGGATATTTTCAACTTTGCTAAATCAAAGTATGAAAACTACTATTAAAATCATTTTATAACTTTTTATAATTTTGATAGATTTAATGTATTAACCGTTAAAAAATCAAAAATAAAATAAAATAATGTTAGAGCCACTTGAGTTAATTCTTTTGAATAGCTAACACACGTCTTCTATCTCACTCATAAATCTACACAATTATTAACCACGAGACTCGAACTATTAACATCATGAAAAATAATAGTATTTTACACGCTTTAATATCGTCGGACCAAAACCCTTAATAAGAGCACATTCTTCATCTTCATCTTCATCTATATATTCTAACTAAAACCATCATTCTTCTCTAAATTTTATTTATGTTTTTAAAAACATCTAACATCTCATTCTTTATCTTAGCACTGGCCAATCATGCACTGCCACCTCAATCCCAGGTACCCACTAACCACAAAATTATTGACGACATCTACCCACAACCACAAGTACCTTAGAAGCTTTTGTTTTTGTTTTATTTGAAATAAATGAAAAACAATTAAACGTACTTAGGAATGTGCTCAACGATCAGAAAATGGATCTTGTTTAAGCGGCAAAGGGTTGTCGTGGAGTGAGGGCCCAACCTAAGCAGCATGGGCGGCGGTGGTCTTACCATGTAGGTTGGAACCCAATTTGTTTTTGTCACATGGAGTCCCACCCTCTCTTACTCACAAACATTTCTCTTAGTATCTTCTCTTTCTGATATACTTACATAATTATTTAGAAATAATTATTTAGAACGGTGAATAATGCCCTAGAGAGTTACTATATTGCTCTCTACAATACATATTAGAGTATGAAGAATGAGATATGAAATATAAATATATATAAAAAAACTATATTTTCTATTATATTTTAAAGATGATGAATAATATAAAGTATGAGATTGTTGTTAAAAAAAGTAAAAAAGAAAAATAAAGCATGAAACGTGAATGGTGGGACGCCACTTTCTGTCATTCATTCACTAGAACCTAGGAATAAGCATGGGATGGTACTGGTACCGACCGGTACCAGTCCCAATTTTCCTGATCCTGAAAATTGGAAATTCTTGGTACCGGTACCGGTACCGAAATATTCGGTTCGGTACCGGTACCGGGATAGTACCGGTACCGAGGGTAAAAAATCAGGAAATACCGGTACCGGTACCACCGATTTTGCTCATCCTTACTCTAACCACCAAAAACCATTACACCGCCCCAAAATCACCCCTCCTCCTTTTCTAGCCATTCTAGTGGCTCCTCAATCACCCCAACATCACCAACATTGCAATTTACGAGCGGTTTATATTAGTATAATTATCAGCATCTTCTCAATTAACTAGCCCCCATTCACTACATGTATATGATTCATCGATTAGTTAATTGAATTCCATTGCTTGCGTTGTAGTGGCGTGTCGCTTTAACCAACCAAACCACATCACATGGGTTCAAAATACTTTATGTGTTAAAATAGCAGCTTGTTAATGTTTGGGTAGAGAGACTTAAAGCATCAACAACATTGGAGGCTCACAAACCGTCACATTATTATCGCTAAATCAGATTCCAAACTTTTCTTAAAAATCCACACTTTCTTCCACACTACCAAATCTTCACAAACCCCATTAAAAATATAACATATTTGTGCATATATATATATATAGAAAATAGTTCAAATAAAAAACAAGTGTTTTGTGAGAAGTGTGAGAAGAGCTTTAAATTAAAACAAACCACCTAAATATGACACTATACAATATTAATATGAAACAATACAATTATTTAGAAACTATCAATCTCAACCACTAGATCATAGATCCAAGGGCCTAGATCTATTCTTATTCTTCTCACAAAAATATTGTTTTTTACATTAACCCTACTGAAGAGGTAGGTTCCCGCAAAGCCCAGTTGGACCCACAACTCACCTTGAAGAGGTACGTCTACGCAAAGACCAACTGGATCCGCAGGACCCCCTTATGCGCGATTTCAACGATTGCAAAGTTGTACACATCAAGCGAAGCGAAAACAAATCTGCGGATGCGCTAAGCAAGCTTACATCGTTAGCCTTCACCCACTTGGGAAAGGACATCCGCGTTGAACTTCTTGGAGCACCATCAGTCCCGCACAAGGAAATTTGTGTCATCCAAACCGGCACGGAAACATGGATGACGCCAATCATAAATTACCTTGCGACGGGTGTACTACCAGAGTCAAAGACACAGGCAAGAAAGATACGCTGTAAATCACTGAACTATCAACTTGTTGATGACATACTTTACAGGCGTAATTTTCTTGGCCCACTCCTCAGATGCGTTGACGACCAAGATGCCGACTACCTCCTAAGGGAAGTACACGAAGGCATCTGTGGAGTACACGCAGGCCCACGCGCAGTTGTAGCTAAGCTAAACAACGCGGGATACTTTTGGCCGGGGATGCACACGGATGCGCTGGCCTACATCAGAAAATGTAGGTCCTGCCAGCTCTACGCACCCAACACGCATCGCCCGAAGAATGAACTTGTTCCAGTCACTTCTTCATGGCCATTCCAGAAGTGGGCCATCGATGTTACAGGCCCATTTCCCACAGCAGCAGGGAACGTTCAGTTCCTAGTGGTAGCCATCGACTACTTCACCAAGTGGATAGAAGCAAAACCCCTAGCCCAAACAACCGCAAAACATATCAAAAAATTATTTGGGAATTTATTATTTGTCGTTTTGGACTTCCACAGAATTTGGTGAGCGATAACGGCACCAACTTTGCTGACCAGAAGCTACAAAAGTGGCTGAAAGAGCTTCAAATCACCCACACCTTTACCTCAGTGGCACACCCGCAGGGTAATGGTAAGGTGGAAAGAGCAAACAAGAGCATCGTCGACGGCATAAAGAAAAGACTCTTGGAGCATAGATCCGGCTGGGTGGACGAAGTTTCACATGTCCTTTGGGCAAACAGAACGCTGAAAAAAGCAAGCACGGGCGAAACCCCATTCAGCCTCACCTATGGCACTGAAGCCATGGTTCTAATCGAGATTGGTCTACCCTCACCAAGAGTCATAACTCAACCAGAAGACAATGATGCGGAAAGACGGTTAGACCTTATGCTGACCGAAGAGCGCAGAGACTTAGCCGCAGCGCGTGAAGAGAACTACAAGCGACAAATGCAAAAGTACTACAACGCGGGTGAAACTCTGCAACTTCAATGTCGGAGACTACATACTGCGTAACAACGAGGCTTCGAGCCAGGAGCACCCAGGAAAGCTGGCCCCGGTCTGGGAAGGGCCATACATTATTAAAGAAGTTCTGGGAAAGGGCGCATACCGGCTCGAAAGGCTCGATGGCACCCCCATCCTAAGAACATGGAATGGAGCTCAATTACGCAGATGCTACATGTAGATCAATTCCAAACTTGTAACGAACAGGCCTAGAGCCACTTCTAATGGAAATGATTCTCCTTATCACATTGATGCTGATAGCCTTACCTTTATACTTATGATCTGACCACACTGATATGCCGGTATTCACCGCATAAATAAGTGAGGGAGGAAGTAAGTCGTTGCGTGTGGAAAGCGACACAACCCGCATAAACACAAATAAACAGTAAAAATTTCTAAGGAAAATATGAGGAAAACCTCCACGCAGGTCAGATATAGATGAAGTTTGGTCATCCTACTAAGTGAAAGTGACGGTCCTACCCGCACAATCATGATAGAGGAAACAGAACATTAACCTATTATCTGACACACGTCGAAAGGTTAACTTATTCAAAACACTGAGAAAATTGCTAAGTTAAACTAAAATATGCATGAGCAAATCATATAATGTTTACAAGGCAAGGCATTAACAAAACATTTATATTCACGATAAAAGCTGTTCAAACATTACAAAATGGCTAGGTATCTACCCGCCTACAAAAAGTGCAAATCTATCCTAACGGCTTGGAGGAATCTCAAGATTCAGGCTTCGGGACCACTCCCTTCAAATCCACTTGAACCCGCACCATCAGTTGGCTGCGGCTGTTCAAGGAAAGCTTTGAGAACAGCTAGCCCGTCATCAGCAGCAGCAACTTCACTCACCTTTTCCACGACCGGATGAGAGAAAGCAGCATACTGGTTCACAGCTTGGTCATAGGCAGCCTCAGTATCAACATCGTGTAGAGGAAATTTGGAAGGCGAGATGTCTTTCTCTGCAAATCCTAGGCCAAGTAAGAAACCAACTTTCTCTCCATCCTCATGAGAAGCGTTGAGGGCTGTGCTCATGGCATCATCATAGGATGTGTTCGCGAAAATCCGATGCACAACCTACAAAAAAAAAAAAAAACTTTTCTAAGTATAAAAAAGCAAAAAGCAAATAATAGTTGAGCTATGCGTACCTGCGGCAACGCTTCTCGTAGAAGCCAATCCTTATTGGACAGAGCCTCTTGAAGGGTAGCTTGAGCTTGATCGCTTGCGCGTTCGGCCTCATTCTTATTTAGGTTGGCAAGCAACACTTCCTTGGCAGCAGCCTCCTCAACGCCTTTAAGCTTGCGCTCAGTGCGATCAAGCACACCCTTCTGATCCAAGAGCTCCTGTAGCTTCTTGGCGTCCTCCAAGGCCAAAGCCTCATGAGCCTGCTGAAGATTCTCCAGTTTAGCTTTCAGTTCTTCATTTTCAGCGCGTAGAGGCTCAGCAACAGCTTCAGATTTTGTGGCCCTTTCAGTCGCATTACGCGCAGTTTCCTTAGCCAACCTAAGTTGTTCATTAACAACTTGAGAAGCCTTGGAACGGGCCTCATGCCTAGCTTGCATTTCGGCCTCAAGAGCCTTGAAGGCCTTTTCTCTCTCAGTAGCGGTGGCGGCAAGCTTCTTGTTTTCTTCCCTCAGCGATCGCACCTGAGCCCCCTCCAAGCTACGCGCAGTCCTTAACTTATCGTTTTCACGACAAAGTAATTCGACACGCGGCTGCATCCGGGCGAGTAGAATTCAGAGCTCGGTGGATAACCGGCCTTCTTGGTAACTAACCATTGCCTCCCCCAATGCACCACTTGGAGCGGCATGGCGCGTCCAATCGACGCAGTCTGCAGCCGTCCTGAGAGTTGTTCCTCGGCGGATATTCCACCTTGGGGCATAAACCTCTTTGGAATCCGAAACTGCAACAACAAAAAACAGTCAAGAAAAAATGACTAAGGATGGATAACATGCCAAAGTAACCCCATGCACCTGTAGGGTCGATAACAGGCCGATAGCCGCTAAACCCATCACCCGAACCTAAAGGATATCCATCCAAGAGGTCAAGGAGATGGGAAGGAGGCAAAGATCGGACCCCCTCATCAACAGAGGTAAGTCTAGAGGTCCCAACTCTAAACATACCTGAAGAACTGGCCAAGGACGAAGTAGTCCTTGACGCCGAATGTGACACTGTAGAAGTCACTGAGGTAGAGACCATTGGAGATGAACTCATTTGAGATGAACTCATAACCGTTGCAGTCGCCGCAGATGAGCTCATCGCAGATGAGCTCATGGAAAAAGTCACCGCCGGTCCGGTGAGTGACGTGGTAAATATGGCGCTGACGGCTGGCGAAGAAGTAGAACTGCTCAACGCAGCAACGAAAGTGGACGCCATCGTCGGCACAGCAGCCATGACAGACGACGTCATAACCGAAACAGTTGCTTCAACAGTAAAAGCAACAGAACCAGTACCAGAAACAGGCGCAGCCGCCTGGGTCATCGCCTCGGATAGGTTGACCAAACCTATCGTCGTGGGTCATGAACCAACTCCTCCCGCGCCACTCTCTTCAAAAACAGATAAGTCTACTTCTGCATAAAGAAATACCTTAAGATGTCAAAAACGAAGGCGGAAGGAAATGCGGAAAAGGTACACAAAAAGTACACTTACTGGTTTTCTTGATCTTGAAAGCCCTGATAGGCGGAGATGGACCCAATGAAACTGGCCTCTTCACGCCAGTTACCTTCTCAATGATTAGCGGCTCGGAAATGACAGTCGTTGTCCCAACCTCTGAGACAATGGTCTCGTCACCACCACCAAGGTTCCTCGCCGCCTCATCACTCTCAGTCTCGGAATCAGACTGATCCCCCAAGTCAACGAAGGTAGCAACTTTCGTTTTGCCCTTCACGCTAGCCGCCTTCTTTTTCCTTACAACAAAAGGCCCATCTGCGGATCCCTTATCAGAAGATGACAAGATCAGAGGAATTCCAGCAGAAGTGTGAGCATGAAGAGGACGAGGATTAAAGAACTCATTACCTGGCCGAGTGGCGCTTAAAATCTCATGGCCTGGCGGGTAGACCTCTACGAACCTATCCGCAGTTTTCTCCAAAATGGGCAACTCGTTCTCATCAAGATCACGAGTACCCAACCGCGCTGGACCACCAGTCTCCCGCGGGTGCAAAAGCGACTGTAAGTCGTTCCCTTCTGAAATAAAAATTATAACAATGTTAGAAGGACAACCCTAAACCAACACAAAAGACGGGGCATACCATAAGGAATATAGTTCAAACCGTATTCAAGAACGATGGGTATTTGCGGCGTCCCAGACCCGGCGTCCTTCCACACACGACTCATCCCAAGCATGACCATCCCAGATTCCGCGAAGCGATAAACAGGAGTCTGAATCTGGGAATCTTGGTGAACCACTCCGTCTCCTGGTAATTGGAAGCCGGAAGATTAGGAAGTGCCCTCCCATTCTTGAACGTCATCGCAATGGGAACGACACGAGCGGAAATATAGAAAAATTCACGCTTCCAAGAACGAAGACTACGCTCAGTAGTACAGATCTTCAAACCCTTGATCCGAGTGACAAGAGTATACCAACCCTGGACGCACCTCCAAGTATAGAAGGTCATCAGGCGGTCGACTCGAGGCTCGATATCCAAAATACGGCACATCCATTCGAAATGGCGAACTTTAGCAATTGCCATTGGGTGCACCTCTGTCAAATGAATACCGTGTTTCTCCAAAACACGGTATACGAACTTCGTTAATGGGAATCTTAGATTCCCATATATGAAGAACGAAGCGTAAACCCCTATCTTGCCCTTAGGGGCGTCGTATACCGTCTGGTTGGTCTCCGGCAACTCCGGCTCATAGGGCTCCAACATGAATTTCTTGATGATGTAATTGTATACATCGAGAGAAAGAGTACACTGACACTCGCCAGCAGTACTCTTATCGTCCTTATCGGACGTTGACGTCGGGTTCTCGGGGAAAACGTCGGACTCTTCGACGTTAACCTCTGGGTCATGAGAAGAAGAAGACATTTTTTTTTAATGTTAAGGATGAAAGAAAGCGGTTTCAGGAGAATGCTCGCCGGAAAAGATGAGAATTCGCCGGAAATCGCTTAAAAGAAAAAGAAGAGTGAAGTGAAGATAATGGACGAAATACACCCTCTCCACCTTATATACTCATCGCAATGAATGCGATGAATTTAATGCGGATGAGAGAGAAAGCGTAGGAGCAATGACACGGCGACACGTGGATAAAGCAAGCTGGCAACATGTCAAAAGGGCGCGTGCCATAAAACTCGCGCCCACGCGCCTGAAAAAGCGTTCAGATTGACCACATGCTGTCACGTCGTCACAACTTCCTGCACATCCTGAAACCGTCAGAAGACGCCAACGTCCTTTCAGCCGTTTGGACTGTCCTTATCCTTTCACCAACCCTTCGAATTTCAAAAAGATTCAAAAAGATTCAAAAATAAGAGGGAATATACCCCCTTATCTTGGAAAGCAAGAAACCATAAGACAAGTGCGGGTACAGTGTCAAGGCGAAACCCTTCATATACTTAGCACTTGTAGGGAATTGAAGCCAAGAAGATCAATCTTATGGGCCATGCTTGCGGAAAGAGAAATAACACCCCCGCATGGCGGGAACGTTGAGAACTAGATTGTTTGAAGCTTCAAGGTGGAATTGGTTGTTTAACATAACTGATCACTATGTCTAAAACTACCAAAATCTCGTGGAGAATCTACACAAGTGAAACTCAACGCTCCCGACTTGCGAAGAGGTTACACACCTACCCACATCATACCCAAAGATCAGGCAGAAAAGTCGGGAATTTTCTGCAAGTGACATTAGGAAAACTGCGGGAAGAATCCCCACGGAGAACCTTAAAAAACGAAAACCCCCTTTTTAAAACCCCTTGTTTAAAGTCCAAAAGTTCCCCTCACTTATTAACAATTCATGAGAAGAACAATGGACTGGGGGGACTTGAAGAGGTAGGTTCCCGCAAAGCCCAGTTGGACCCACAACTCACCTTGAAGAGGTACGTCTACGCAAAGACCAACTGGATCAGCAGGACCCACCATGCTCAGAGAGATGAAGACCTTACACGCAGTAAGCCAGCTGTCCCCGCAGGAAAGCCTCCCTTGGTACAGTACCCTGCCTGTCCCCGCAGCTGTGGGTACAAGCCAAGAAGGAAGGCTACCCGCACTAACAGTAAGGCTACACGCATAAGGCACTAACTCTTATACTTCAGCAATGTCACCTAAAGAAGGAATGAGCAGGGCGGGAATATTCCCGCCCAAAAGAGCCAGTCCGTACGCTTCTAGAAGATCTTTTGTACTATACCTACCAAGGTATGGACAAATAGACAAGATCTGACAAAAGCAACCCATGAACCAATCACAGGGTGACAGCTCACTGACAATAGTACGAGGAGGAGCACGCTCAAGTACAAAATGTCACTATCAGCCGCTGCCTACCTACCAACTCCCATCATGGCACGAACGTAGCCCATAGTTGGTGGAAAAGAAATATTATATACAGCTGGCCATACCTGCTTGGAAACCTACCTTCGGCTATAAATACTCCAACACCCTGGAACGGTATCATCATCTTCTCTCTAGCTATTTCTCTCTATATACACTTATATTCAGAGTAACCTAGTCTGATTCTCACACCGGAGGGTGGCCACAAGGAGGAACCCCCCCTTCTCAGTGACGAGCTTACGGTGTCTGTTTTGCAGGTTGAGAAGAATAGCCATCTTTGCCGGACCTAACCCTCGTGGGAAACATCTACTTAACCCTAAGATTATCCTTAATCTGTCGGGACCACTTAGTGTTTCTTCACCTACCCTATATATATATATATGTGTGTGTGTGTATGAGAGGGAGGAGCCCATGTCCTTATCTCACACCAAATTGCATAACTTCATAATGTGGCTCTATCGGTTGAGTGGTTGACATTATCGAACCTCTCAAATACTTAACATTCGGTTGATGCAACACATTCTCCAAAACGAGACCAAAACTGATAACGTATTTATAAGGACATTCTAAAATATGGACGCCATGCATGTTCGATAGAACCATGGTGCAATAGCAATGTAGGCTGTCTTTAATTTACTCATCGAATGTGACCATGAAACATGCATGTAAGCTTGAACAACTTCAAAGAATTTGACAAAAAAGGTAACGTTCAATGATGCTATTTATTAACTTAACGGCTAACGCAAAAGTATGAGTAGCTAGACTAATCTATCTAAAAGATGTCATATATTTGAATGAACGTAATTGGATTAAGGCAGTAGAGGTGACACATACATAATGATGTTGCAACAACTATGTCTCGTAGCCGATACTAGTTTGACTGGTAACACTTATAACTTTCATTTTCGTTGGCAAGGCCAATGTCATTCTAAAATAGAAGTAACTCCGCCCAAGCCCGGCCATGGGGGAGGGCTTGGAGGGCTCAAGCCCCAGGCCCACTCCTCCTTTAGGGCCCATGGATTTAAAACTTTTATAAATATATGTAAACTAGGTTATAACCCGTGTACTACATGGGGCTGGGTACAAAAACTTTTAACTTAACACCATCAATTATGTTTAACATATATTGACAAAAGAACATTATCAAATAACATGATCGAATTATACTTAAATAAACGTTAGAATATATAAATATAAAGCATTTGATAACGTGAAGGTTTAAAGTTATTGTTGTTCAATTGGCCACATGTTATTAATGTTATCTATAACATCCGAAAACAATTTACAAGTATTTGGAATTATCACATACGCTATGCAATGTATCTTCATCGAATTAATATCGAAAAGCCCAATTTATATCAAGTCAAAATATAAGTGATTCTGTTTCTTTCTATGCCCATATTCGTCGATATCTCTACTACTACTAATCTTTTAGGCACATTTTAAATTAAGAATTCTTGGTGAGTATACATGTATTTATTATCATGCTTGTCGTTTAACATCAATAACAAAGTGTAAGTGACAATTTAAATACATATTAATACATAAAAAAACCAACTGGCAAAGCGATATCAACAACATACACAAGTTGAATTCTGTAATCAACAAATATATACTTAAGTGCTAAAAAATAGCATTCCATTTAAGCTGTTAACTTTCATGTGTTGCAATAATAATTTAAAGATAATAGGGGGAAATTGAGTAATACTTGATAGACCCACGAACAATAAGTGGAAAGAAGTTATATTATTTGGCAAACAGAACCCATGAATTCAAGATCATTTCTTCAATACAAACCATATCCACTTAAGGTCTCAATTCTGAACTGAAGACAAACATATCATTATTCGCCCACAACGTTTATTCTGTAAATAATACATCTGAAATCATTTGTTCAAAAATCTACAACACTATAATAACATTAATACAATTACACAAATTGGCAACATGAAATGAGGTTAATAATGTTAGCAAAATGTCAAGTATGAAAGTCTCTTAGTTAATACAATGACAACAATCAGTATCATGAATACATACTAATCTTTAAAACATTTTGAGGACAACCTTTGTTTTGAAATTAAATTCACAACAATCATCAAAACCGCCTCAATATTCTCACATTCTAAAGAACACACATGACTACATGAGTAATTCATTCCAATGTGGCAATCATAGCTTTATTTTTATTTCTAGCTTCTATTAAAGAAAATATAGCAATATCATCGCATTATAACGAAAACCAACCCAAATGGAATAACCTGAACCAATGAACGCCCATAGTATAAATAATGTAAAAGTAAAAATACCATTGAGATGCCTTAAATAAGAAGTCCACTGGAAACTAAATACTCACCACGTTTTGCTTTTCTTTCGCCGAGCGCCCAACATGATTTGTGGCCTTGACAATATTAATGTCCAATTCCTATGGAAACCCAAGTATGTGTAGAAGTTGCCAAGGAGAAGCAGAGACTTCGATGTTGCTTTAACATACCTGCATTTTTTTTGGATTTGAGATATAGGTGAGCTGTTGTTGTCTATGTAGTAAACCGATAACGGCTGTCAAAATTTGATTTCTAGATGGTTACCGAGGTATTTTTGAAGCATGAACCAACTTCTAATTGAAGTAATTATCCCATTAAAAACACTACTGCCATTTTTTCGAGTCAGGTATCATTTTGAAAATTAAACCTTCTTGGTAAATAAAAACTTGAAAATAAATACAGTTAACATGATTAAAACACAAAGATACTAAATCCAATCCGAGAGAGAAACATAAATACATGCATTTGTAACTTAATCAACTGATTGCTACTTCTTCTTGATCTTACCTGCACAATTGATCTAAACATTGTCATCATCATCTTAGCATTCTTCTGCCATCTCAAACCTAAAGTTCACAAATTTCAAAGTAATCGAATGCATACTTGATAAATGAACTGTGATGTAAGGTTTGAAATTTCAAATCAAGTAAAAAAGTTAGAATTATTAGTATCCTGGAATGAAGGAAATTTAACTCTTTAAGAGATCATATGATATTTCAAACATAACATTTTATAAAAAAGGTAGCAATATAACTGAAAATTTTACATAATCACAAAGATGGACATCAATTTCAAAGGTGCTATCCACCCTGAGGCCAAACCTACCACTTGAAGTAAATGTGAATAAAAGAAAAGATCATCATCGCAAAAGTTATCACATGTACGTTATTAAGCAAAAGTTAACACTAATAGTTAGAATTGAAGATCAAGTGTACCATCACATGATACATTTACTTGAAATGCTTGAAAGAGATCATCGTTTGCAAATTTTAAGCTATCAACTGCCCAACGTCTTGTGAGCTTAATGACATGTGCAAGGGCTTGTATTCCACCTAATATCATATATAAAAAAACACAATTACATTAAAATCAGCTTCATATGCAAACAAAATGTGACTACATAAAGTACCTCATCAAATGAGGGCGCTTCAAACAAACCCTCTTGTGGAGTGGTAGGAAGATCAAACTCCTCAAGTTGCAACCACTCGGTCATGAGAGAAGAAATGCGTTGGCGAAAGCAAAATCACTTGTGTATGTTGGTAGAATATCACTGAATTTGAACATGGAGAAAGAATTGACATAATACCATTGGTTTTGGAATTTCTGACTTTGCCCAGATCATCCTCAAAAGCCGCACAATCGCATGAACCAAGCACTCATGAACCCTAATTTTGCCAATTTGAGTGTAAATCAAACGGATGCTTCTCTGCCGCTTCAACCTTGTAATATAAAACGATACAGAGCAACTCAAATCATTGAAACAATCAGCATGTAGATATAGAAGAAACTAATTAGTCGATATTTGGGATTACAACAGATCAAACTCACGGTGATAATGAGATTAGCGAGAAGATAATCAATGGGGAGAAGAAGGAGCGGTTCGATTAAGGATCAGTTAATTAACTGTTCAGTTAGAGGGAAGATGTTAGAATAATTGAGTTTTGAATTGTAGTCTCCTAAATTAAACGATCTTCAATACGGTGAAGCCAGGTGTTAGAATTACGAAGAGTGAAAATAAGAGGGGAGGTTGATGTATGGATGACGGGTGTCAAAAACCCTGTTTTATTATAATAGTAGATAGATGGTCCAATTCTTGTAAAAGGTTCATCCGATTTTAAAACAAAAATAATGATAATAAACTTTTCAAGAAGAAGACAATTAGACGCAGATCACCCTTAAACCAAACACTCGTTCGCCGCCTTTCTTCCCTTCTCCGGCGGCCTTCTGCGGCTATGCTCTTCGCCATCTCTGAGGTCCGACTTAGTCTCCGACAGTCGGAGTTCCCGCAATAACCATGCTTATATGTTATAGCATTTACAATTTAGGCTTTTAGATTTTAGTATTAAATTATGAATTTTCATTAATTAATTACTAATTATTTAATATAGTCTATTACTCAGTTTGATTTATTTTTTTCAAGAATTTGTTGCTTTCATCTACTCATAATTAAAAGTTGTTGAAGAAATAAGATTCAAAACATAGTTCATGTTGCTGTTCGTTTGAATATTTTCCTGAATATTACTTAATATGATTTATTTGTGAAGAATTTGATGTTATCGGCAATGATTAACTGAAATTGTAGAATGTAGAACACTTATACGGTTAAAATATTGAATAAATGATAAATTAGCTAGTTTTTAAATTTTATGTTAATCACTGAACAAAGTTTTTTAAATTGAAGTTGTTGAAGACCTATTTATGATCATCAATGGGCCAAGAAAAACCGGCGATTATAGCTATTGAGAGCGATGTTTTAGATGCCATGGATTACAAAGAGTTAGTCGAGGACTTTGCTTCCAAAAATGCTAGAAGAGCATCATGATTCGTTTAAGTCTTTTAGTTAGATCATTTTGCTAAAAATACACTTTTGTTTTGTTTTATTGCTATCATGTTTGTCTAAATCTAAATTTTGTTAGAGTTTTTGAGTTTGTATTTTAGGGCCCTTTGTTTTTCATGTCCCAGGCCCACTATCTTTTTTGTATTCTCAGAGACGACCCTGACTCAACCCGCCCTAAGTTTCATTTGTCACGTATCGAAAAATTCACAACATTCTGGATGATCAATTGTTCACTAGGGATCACATATGAAGTTACTCGTCCATCAGGATGAGATTGTCATTGATAACGAAGGTGGTTGTTAAGATAAAAATGTGCTTATTATGCTGACAATGACACACACAACTATAAAACATAAAATGTATACTTTTCTTTCCTTGGATAAGAACTATAAACATTTGTAAATTTCAAAACTTTACAAACACCAAAAGGGGTTCTAAGATAAAAATACCTACACTGATTTAAATTGACCAACGAATGGAGATCTACAACAACCCTCTAGGGCATCCAATATCCTAGTGTCGCTAACACTATGTAATGAACGTACACTAGAATATTGGAAGCCTTTGAGGGTAGATGAATATCTCCGTATGATAATAATGCAAACAACTTTTTGCATTTATATAGTCTTAACATATCTCATGTTAGCTTGATCGATTGGTACCATCTCAAATTTATATGCCTCCTCTAGCTTATAAGGGGGCACAAGAAATTAAAAAAAAAATCAAGACATTGGAAATGAAGTTGGGAAGGATGCCAATATGCCATCATGCATGGTAATATACACCACCATCAAGTTCTATGTTTCCATGCACATGCACACTAAACTAACGCGACATCCAGGAGCGAAGCTTGGGCTAAATCACAGGGGAAGCCAAAAGTATTAAGGGGTGACCGTGACAGACTCAATATCTATAATATTTTTTAAAAGAAATCGCAAAAATTTACACTATTAAATGAAAAAATTGGGGGTGGCAGATGACACCCCAGCCAGGGCACCAAGCAAGTTGCGCCCCCTGGCAACATAGATCGTTAACAAAAAATTGATAATTTCAAATCATTTTAATTTTTTAATGCGAGTATGTCCTGCTTGATATGTAAATTACTTTTGCTCGTCTTGATATTAGGAATCTTTCTTGTACATACCGTTAAGTTCCAATGTTTTTGCTACAGATATACACATCAGATGTTAGTTTGATCAAACCTAAGTGGTTGTCACTTAGGGTGTGTTTTGAACATGTGTTATGAAATTCATTATTATTACGTCATAAATAGTCATTGGATTATAGAAATGGTAACTGTGTTCATGTTTGTTTGTTTAACTAAATGAACAAAATTTTCATTCATGTTCGTTTATTAAATAAACGAACTTCCCGCTGAATGGTTCACCGAACGCTCGGTTCATTTACAGGCCTCGTTATCTAAACACATTCTGTTTTTATTTACTTGATTATGTTCCTCAGATTGAAGTAAGAGACTACAATCCCATCCTGCATGAAAGGGGATTCCACCAAAAACTAAATGTGCTTGTTAAAGAAAGCTTGCATTTTGGGTAATAGTTTCTGTTATCATTGTTATTATTATTATACATTTTTTTTGCTTTGTTTTGTGGTTACACATGAATTATTTTACAAAAAAGTGTTTGTTGGGTCAACTGACTCATTTTGACCTGTAATTCAGGTCATTACCTACCAAATCAGAAGAGTTACCTTCTGAACCAACTTTAACTCAAGTGGATAGTTTAAACGAACCTGGACCGTTAAAGCAATCAACGGGTATCTTAGCGTTTAAAGAGGAAACCCCACTGTTGGATTTGAAATCTGGACAAGATAAAATCACAGCACGTATAACAGAAGAATGGGAGCAACTAATTGTCAGTGAAATTCCAATCATAAAATCTCCTGTTTCTAAACAAAAGTTGGATAATTTGATCATTACACCGGTTGAGAATAATAAGCCATTGGATGAAAAAACTTCAAGGATATTAGAAAGACTAGAAGTACCAAAAAAGCTAAAGGCTAAAGTAGCTTCACCAGTCATTACTTCAAGCAGTGCATCTGTTGATGCAAGTATGCTGACAAAGAAGCCGCTTATCCCATTTCAACCGACTCAAAATTCAGTTATGGGAATGGTTACAAGCCAGCCAATGAAACCAAATTTTCAAAGGCTGAAAAGGAAAAGATAGATTGATGGGTCCCACCAACTGCCTCTAGACAAGTAAGTGTTTTTCCAACTTCTTTTAGTACACTTGCTTCTTGCATGCACATGTTCCTTAAATGACATGATTTGTGTTTTGATAAGAAACTGCACCTGTGCAATTAAGAATCTGTATGTATCATGCTAGCTCATGGAACTATGAGAATCTGGTGATTCTTTGAAAACTAGTCTAGGTTTACAATTGATAATTGAAAATACTAGTTGAGTGAGAAAACCATAATAATACTTTTATTGAACTAAATTGTATAGTGACAATGCAAATTTTGGCCTGCTTTTGTCAGGGAACGTCTACACTAATCCAATAAATCAACCACACTAAAAAATCATGACTCGTATTTCATATAATCATATATACCAAGCTATGTGATTATGGATATAATCTAGTTGCTACGCATACACACTTATACAGGGATATGATATAATTAGAAAAAAGTTACCCTGAATCATGTGTTTAACACTGAGAGTTGGGTTAATGGCATTTAAAATCATTCTACTTTCGCTATTTTACTTACTATAACACTATTCATATTTTTTTAGTCATTTTAATGTGGGTGAAGTGCTATAATGTATAAAATAGGGAAAATAAGATGATTTTTAATGCTATTAACCATTATAATTTAATTGTTAACTAGTCTAGTTCAATTACTAAACTTATAATACTCAGGAGTCAAGAATTTAACTTTTGATGCTAAAGTAGCTTAGTAGTTGGACAATGAGATATGAATCAAGTCACACAATATTCAGCCATGACCTGTACATTAGAATGATTGGTCAATATATTGTTCTTATTTTTGTTTCTTAAACTAACATATCTGCTAATAAAATCTAGGATATTAGAAACACAGAAGATAGAAAAATTGCAACCATCTTCCTAATTAAGCAACCTCAATAGTAATGACAGCTGTGTGAAGCCACATCAAAGAATGTCACTAAATTTCCAGCCAAAATCCAGTCTTGACTGCCTAAAATGAAATCAGAAAATAGACATTTTAATATACAAAAGTTAGAGTTCACTTTTTTACGAGGTCTTAGATGAGATACTTGAATTATAAAACTGTTGCTATTGTTTTGGTCAAGACTAAGCAAACAAATTAGACCATGTATTAGCCATATTTTTCATAAAAAATGAAGCTGCTTTTCATTTAGTGGAAAATGGTTGATGCATTATCACCTAACGCGTCTTTAACAAATGTATTTTTCCATTGTATGTAACTTCTATAGCAGATAAAGTGATGTGGCACGCTGCCACGTCATCAAAAATTTGTGCGCCAAGCCACAATTTTACCGGCTATAGAGGATATACCATGTTAAAAACATCAAACTATGTCACATACCATAGAAAAGAAATTCTTTTTTCCATAGTTATCAAATGCGATAAGCGCTCGAAAGCGTTGAGGCTGGGTCTAGCGCCCAGGCGACAAGCGCAAAAAAAGCGCCCGATTTTTTTTAAAAAAGCGCACATTAAAAAAATAAAAAAGTTAACTTAAATAGAACATCTTACGAAGAACAAATACATTCATTCTTCAAATAGTTTATAAAAACAACCAAAAACAAAAAACAAAGAACAAAAAGTGCATAGTAAAGAAAGAAATCAGAAAATAGGGAAATAAGAACAAAATTAACTTGTAATTCTTAGTTTCTTGATTATTTGGGTGATATAATATTGATTATGGAACCCCTTACATAGTGGAGTGTTAGAGCATCCACAACAACAAACCTTCACAAACCGCCACATCAGATTCCAAGCTTTTCTCAAAAACCTTACTTTTTTCCACAAAAACAAACCTCTACAAACCTATTAAAAAGTTATTAAAGTTATACTTATATAATGTGTATATATATATGTGAAGAAACACCAGTCGAACCCCGACAGATTACGAGTAACCTGAGGGTTAGATAGACGTTTCCCACGAGGGGTTAATTCCGGCAAGATGGTTCTTCCGATAACCTGCAAAACAGACACCGTGAGCTCGTCACTAAGAAAGGGGGGGGGATCCTTCTTGTGACCACCCTCCGGCGTGAGAATCAGTCTATATTACTCTTTGAATATAAAAGTATATTAAGAATACTAGAGCAGTTATCAGGTAAATTATACAAGATATTAAATGATGAAATGATAATACCATTTGATGTCTTTTATAGCCGAATGTGGGTTTCCAAGGAGGTTTAGCCGGCCTATTACTCTGCCAACTGTGGCCTACGCACGTGCTCTGCTGGTAATTGGTGGATAGGTAGCGGCTGACAGTGACCAGGCGTGCTGTTCACTTTTCCTTTTCCACCAACTACAGGCTAGGCACGTGGTATGGCAGGAGTTGGTGAGCAGGCGGCGGCTAATGGTCACAGTGCTGTGGCGTGTTGCCATGCTGCTGTCAGTGAGCTGTCGTATCGTTGGTCAGATCTTTTGTCCATACCTCGTCAGGTATCACACAAAAGATCCTCAATTATTATACGGACTGGCTCATTTAGGCGGGAGTTTTCCCCCTCTCGCCTTTATGCGGGAATGTTCCCGGCTTTGCTCATTCCTTCTTCAGGTGACTACTGAATTATTACGAGTCTGAGCCTTATGCGTGTAGCCATGTTGCGCGGGTGGCCAGTCCCTAATGGCGGGTATCCGCACCTGCGGGAACAGGGGATACTTGGAAACCATAGGGAGGCATTTCCTGCGGGACCAGCTTGCGTACCGCATTTGAGGTCGTCACAACTCTGAGCGTGGTGGGTCCTGTAGGTTTGGTAGGTCGCGGCGCAGACGTCCCTATGGTGAAGTCTGCGGGTTCAACTGCGCAGACGTCCGTCTGAGGAGTCTTGCGTGTTCAACTGCGCAGACGTCTCCTTTTAAGGAAGTCTTGCGGGTCCTAACCGCTTCTGTTGGGACCTACCTCTTCAAGTCCCCCCAGTCCAATGTTCTTCTCATGAATGTTTAATAAAGTGAGGTGAACTTTTGGACTTAAGCAAGGGGTTTTTGAAAAGGGTTTAGTTTTATGGGTTTTCCGCGGGAAGTCTTACCCACGGGTTTCCCAATGTCACGCAGAATTTCCCAATGTTCTGCTTGATCTCTGGGATGATGCGGATAGGTCTGTAACCTCCCCGCAAGTCAGGAGCATTTAGAACCTTTTGTGTATATTCTTCATGAGGTCTTGGTGGTTTTGAACATAGTGATCAATCATGTTATAACCACCAATTCCATCCTGAAGTTTCAAACAATCTAGTTCTTGACGTTCCCGCTATGCGGGGATGTTAATCCCGTTTCTGCAAGCATGGCCCAGAAGATCCTTCTTGGTTTCAATTCCCATGGAGTGCTCGGTATGCGAAGGGTTTTGCCTTGACGCTGTACCCGCACTTCGTCTTATTAGTTACTTTACTCCCAAGGTATCCCTGGCGTTAAATCCCTGCAGGGCTAGGTGCGTGAAGGGTTTTGCCTTAACACTGTACCCGCACCTGACTTATGGTTGCCGAGGTGTTCCTGGCGTTTAATCCCCTGCGGGCGCTAGGTATGTGAAGGGTTTTGCCTTAACACTGTACCCGCGCCCGACTTACAATTGGGTGCCGAGGTATGACTTTTTACGGGTGTTAGGTATGTGGAGGGTTTTGCCTTAACACTGTACCTGTGCCCGTTTTGTAGTTGGGTGGAATGCCAAGATTTTCTCGGCTTCACTTCCCTGTGGGTGCTAGGTATGTGAAGGGTTTTGCCTTAACACTGTACCCGCACCCGGCTTTATAGTCGGGTTTTTCCGGTTTCCGTTCCCTGCGGGTGCTAGGTATGTGAAGGGTTTTGCCTTAACACTGTACCCGCACCCGGCTTCATAATTGGGTTTTTCCGGTTTCCGTTCCCTGCGGGTGCTAGGTATGTGAAGGGTTTTGCCTTAACACTGTACCCGCACCCGACTTCATAGTTGGGTATTCTTGGCCTCTGTTCCCCGCGGGTGCTAGGTATGTGAAGGGTTTTGCCTTAACACTGTACCCGCAGCCGACTTACGGTCAACTGGATAGCCGGGGTAAGGGGTTTTTCCCGCTTACTTTTCGAATCTTTGAAATTTGAATTGGTGAAAGGATAAGAACAGTCGTCGTGCGACGGTTTCTTCTGACTGTGTCAGGACGTGCTGGAAGTTATGGCGACGTGACATTATATGGTCATTCCAGACGCTTTTTACGGCGCGTGGGCGCGATTTTTCGGGCGCGTGGCCGCTAAATTAAATTCACTCGTCCTTTCAACAGCTGTTGCCAGCTTGCCTGGTGCCACATGTCACGGTTTCATTGCACCTTCAATTTCTCTCTCCTCCGTATTAAATTCATCGCATTAATTGCGATCACTATATAAAGGGGAAGAGGGTCCTTTGTAATTCACACATTCACTTCTTCTCTTCATCTCTAAGGCGATTTCTGGTGAATACTCCCTTATTCAGTTGAGCATTCCTCCGAAATCGTTTCTTCTTTCTCTGCAATATGTCTTCCCATGATGCTGAAGCTGTAGTCGACGATAAGAGTACTGCTGGCGAGTGCCAGTGTGCTCTACCTGTCGATCTGTACCAGTACGTCGTCAGGAAATTCATGCTTGAGTTTCTTGAGCCTGAGTTTCCTGAACCCCAGCAGACTGTGTACGATGCCCCCAGCGGCAAGATCGGGGTATATGCTGCATTCTTTGTTTATGGGAACCTTAGGTTCCCATTGACAAAGTTTGTGTACCGTGTCCTGGAGAGGCACGGTGTGCACCTGACCGAGGTGCATCCGATGGCGATTGCCAAGATTCGGCACTTCGAGTGGGTGTGCCGGATTCTGGGCATTGAGCCCTATGTGGACCGCCTGATGACCTTCTATACTTGGAGGTGCATCCAGGGGTGGTACACCCTGACAACCCGGATCAAGGGTTTGAAGATTTGCGCAACCGAGCGCAGTCTCCGTTCGTGGAAGCGGGAGTTCTTCAACATTTCTGCCCGCGCCATCCCCATTGCCATGAAGTTTAAAAATGGCCAAGCGATTCCGAGCCTTCACGCCACCAACTACCAGGAGGCGGAATGGTTTTCGAAGATATCCCGGGTCCAATCTCCGGTTTACCGGTTTCCGGAGTCCGGGATGGTGATGCTGGGGATGAGCCGGGTATGGAAGGAGGCATCTCGGTTTCCCATCCTTCTCGAATACGGTTTGAATTCTATTCCTTATGGTATGTCTTGTCTTTCTTGCTGATATGAGTTTGTCTTCTAACTGTTTCTTTTCTTTCAGAGGGGAACGATTTGGAGTCGCTCCTGTACCCGCGGGAAGCTGACGGTCCCGTGCGGGTGGGTACTCGTGCTCTTGACGAGAACGAGTTGCCCATCCTGGAGCAAACAGCGGATCGGTTTGTGGAGGTCTATCCGCTGGGCCACGAGATCCTGAGCCACCGGCGGCCAGGTAAGGCGTTATTCTCTCCTCCACCCCTCAGTGCTCTACCCGCTGCTGGAATTCCTGACATCCTGTCTTCTTCTGAGGAATCCGCAGATGGTCCTCCGTTAGTGCGGAAGAAGAGGGCTGCCGGCGGGAAAGGGAAGGAGAAGGCGGCCTCCACAGCCGATCCAGTGCTCCTATCTGACACTGAGTCAGATAATGAAGAGGTGGCGGGGAACCCCGGTGGTGAGAAGACCACTGTTCCGGAGGCTACGACTGTTACCTCCGGAGAACCAATGACGACGACGGTGACCGGCATCAAGAGACCGGCTCCATCGGGTTCGTCCCCGCCCGTCCGTACGTTCAAGCTCAAGAAAACCCGTAAGTACAAACATCCTTCTTATCTTTGTAGATTTATCACTTTATAAATTTATTGAAACACTTATCTTCTTGTGCAGGCGTGGATGTTGACGCATTCCAGGGTGGAGCGCAGAGGAGTACCTCTCCGCCGATGACGGTAGGCTCGGTCAGCCTACCTGAGGCGACGACCGAGGCGCCTGCGCCTGCTTCCGCTGGATCAGTTGCTCACTCCTTTGAGCCGACTGTTCCAGCCGAGATGACGTCACCGCCGGTGGTAAGTGCGATTTTTACAGCATCTTTCACCGAGCCGGCGGTTACGATTGCCGCAGATTCTGCGGCGGCGACCGCGACGGCGACCACGGCGGCCGCTACTATGCCTCCGCCACCGGCAACGACGGCCGGCCCATCAGGTACGCGCAGGGCTTCTCGCCAATCTTTGTCACCTTCCCATCTGCCCGACCTTTTGGATGGATTTCCCTTAGGTTCAGGCGATGGGTTCGGTGGCTATAGGCCTGTGATCGACCCTACAGGTGCGTAGGGGTCTTTTAGCCTTTATATTTTTTCTTCATCTTTTCCTAACTGCTTTGTTTCTTTTGCAGTGTCGGATTCCAATGAAGTGTATGTTCCGCGATGGAACATCCGCCGAGGAACAACCCTTCGTACCCCTGTGGAGTGCGTGGAATGGGCTCGCCACGCTGCTCCCCATGGTGCGTTGGGGGAAGCCATGGCTAGCTACCAGGAGGGTAGGCTAACCAATGAGCTTCGGGTTCTCCAGGCCCGGATGCAGCCACGCGTCGAGCTGCTTTGTCGTGAAAACGACAAGTTGAAAGCAGATCGCGCCAAGGAAGTATCTCAAGCGCGGGCTCTTCGGGAGGAGAACCAACAGTTGGCCGCAGCTGCTGCGGAGAAGGAGAAGGCCTTCAAGGCCCTCGAGGTTGAGGTTAAAGCACGACTCGAGGCCCGCTCCAAGGCTGCCCAAGCTGTTAACGAACAGCTTCGGCTGGCTAAGGAGACTGCGAGGAACGCAACCGAGAGGGCCACCAAGGCTGAAGCCGTTGCTGAGCCTTTACGCGTGGAGAACGAGGAGCTCAAGGCCAAATTAGAGGCTCTCCAACGTGCTCATGATGCCTTGGCGATGGAAGATGCCAAGAAGCTCCAGGAGATCTTGGACCAGAGGGGCGTGCTTGACCATACCGAGCGGAAGCTTAAGGGCGTCGAAGAGGCTGCCGCAAAGGAAGTGCTACTTGCCAACCTTAACAAAAGCGAAGCCGAACGCGCCTGCACCCAAGCTCAAGCCGCCCTCCAAGAAGCTCTGGTTGCCAAGGAGTGGCTTCTTCGAGAAGCGTTGTCTCAGGTATGTTTAGCTTTACGTCTTCACGCTTTCCTTTGTTCATAGAAAAGGTGTTTGACACTTGTATTTTCTTTGTAGGTTGTGCATCGGGTCTTCTCAGAGACTACTTACGATGATGCCATGAGCGCAGCCCTCAACGCTTCTCATGAGGATGGGGAAAAGGCCGGCTTCATGCTTGGTCTAGGGTTCGTTGAGAAAGGCGTCCCGCCTTCCAACTTCCCTTTGTTCGATGCGGACACCGAAGCTGCATATGACCAAGCGGTGAACCAATATGCCGCCTTCCCGCATCCGGTGGTGGAGAAGGTGAAGGAAGTCGCTGCTGCTGATGATGGACTTGCTATCCTCAAGGCTTTCCTTGAACCGCCACGCTCCACTGATGGGGCGGGTCCAAGTGGAAGTGGTCCTGAAGCTTGATTCTGAAGATCCCTTCCCGCTGCTAGGATAGACTAAATTTTGTTTTGTAGGCGGGTAGTTACCCAGCCATTCTTTGTAATATATCTTTGTGAAATACAAATCTTTTTGTGGATAAGACTGTTATTTCCTTTGGGTTCATTGCTTTATAAACCTTATATGACTTGCATACTTAGTTTAAATTAGCGATTTCCCAAGTGTTTAGAATAAGTTAACCTTGAATGTGGTTGACAGTAGGTTGAAGTTTTGCTTCCCCCTTTGTGCGTGTGCGGATAGGACCGGCACTTGCACTTGGTAGGATGGCTAAACTTTACCTATGTCTGACCTGCGCGTAGGTTTTTCCTTATCCTTTCAGAATGACTTTTAACCGTTCGACGCGCGGTTGTTAATGAGTTAGTGTTCAGCTTCCGCTACCAGGATTCTTGCGGGTATACCGGCACTTTCACATAGTGGGATGGCTGAACTCTTCCCCTTTAACTGTCCTGCATGAAGGTCTTGTCATTCCCTGGGTTTATGCGGGTTTTGCCGCCATCCCCACGCAACGATTCTTCACTTGATGCGGTGAATACCGGCATTAGTGTTCGAATCGACCGTTCAACGCGTGGTTGTTAATAGGTTAGTGTTCAGCTTCCTCTACCAGGATTCGTGCGGATATACCGGCACTTTCACATAGTGGGATGGCTGAACCTTTCCCCTTTAACTGACCTGCGTGAAGGTCTTGTCATTCCCTGGGTTTATGCGGGTTTTGCCGCCATCCCCACGCAACGATTCTTCACTTGATGCGGTGAATACCGGCATTAGTGTTCGAATCGACCGTTCAACGCGTGGTTGTTAATAGGTTAGTGTTCAGCTTCCTCTACCAGGATTCGTGCGGATATACCGGCACTTTCACATAGTGGGATGGCTGAACCTTTCCCCTTTAACTGACCTGCGTGAAGGTTCTGTCGTTTTTTGGGTTTGTGCGGGTTTTGCCGCCTTCCCCACGCAATGACTTCTTGATGCGATGACTACCGGCATTAGTGTTCGAATCGACCATTCAACGCGTGGTTGTTAATAGGTTAGTGTTCAGCTTCCTCTACCAGGATTCGTGCGGATATACCGGCACTTTCACATAGTGGGATGGCTGAACCTTTCCCCTTTAACTGACCTGCGTGAAGGTCTTGTCATTCCCTGGGTTTATGCGGGTTTTGCCGCCATCCCCACGCAACGATTCTTCACTTGATGCGGTGAATACCGGCATTAGTGTTCGAATCGACCGTTCAACGCGTGGTTGTTAATAGGTTAGTGTTCAGCTTCCTCTACCAGGATTCGTGCGGATATACCGGCACTTTCACATAGTGGGATGGCTGAACCTTTCCCCTTTAACTGACCTGCGTGAAGGTTCTGTCGTTTTTTGGGTTTGTGCGGGTTTTGCCGCCTTCCCCACGCAATGACTTCTTGATGCGATGACTACCGGCATTAGTGTTCGAATCGACCATTCAACGCGTGGTTGTTAATAGGTTAGTGTTCAGCTTCCTCTACCAGGATTCATGCGGATATACCGGCACTTTCACATAGTGGGATGGCTGAACCTTTCCCCTTTAACTCACCTGCGTGAAGGTTTGATGCTTTTGGGTTTGTGCGGGTTTTGCCGCCTTCCCCACGCAACGATTCTTCACTTGATGCGGCGAATACCGGCATCTTCATGTGCAAAGTTCATAAAATACAAATATAAAATCATCAGCTTCGATTTGAAGGAGAATCGTTTCCATTAGAAGTGGCTCTAGGCCTTTTCTTTACAAATTTGGAATTGATCTACATACAAACTGTGTAATTGAGCTCCCATTAGGCGTGGCTTGGATGGGAGCACCATCGAGCCGACATGTATCTTGTTCGGGATCTCGTTGTTTACGCAGTATGTAGTATCTGTTGAAGCTGCGATTTTTATTCGTGCGTTTCCCAAGGTGGGGTTCACGCATCAGCCTGCTCGATGCTCACTTCGCCACAAGGTGCGCGAGTGTCCCATCCTTGACAAATGCTTCGACCAAGTCCTTTACGTCTAAGCATTCTTCAGTGTTGTGGCTTTTGACTTTGTGAAAATCACAATACTTTCTCCGATCAGCGTTGTGGCGATGCCGGATAAACGGAGCCTTTGGCCACGGGAGCTCCTCCGTGGCGAATATCTCGGTCACACTCTTTGTGAGTGGCGTCCACCTGGAGTTCTTCTCCGGTTTCATGTTGTCTCTTCCGCCCAACCGATGTTGGAAACCGGATGGGGTGTCAAAGTTTACCCTTGACTGCCAAATGCCCAGCTTCCGCTTTTTGTTTAATCGGGCGGTAAGGACGTTGTTTTCCCTCGTCTTCTGGGTGTAGAGGTTCGTGCTCTGTGGAAGATCTCTACCCAGTTGCCTCTCGGTTTCCGCAAAGCGTTTAGCTGCGGTCATGATGGCATCCCATGTGGATGGCATGCCATCTTTGCCCGTCAGGGTGCGGATGAGTTCCGGGTCGTTTGCGCCCTGGATGAAAGCGGCGCGAACGAGATCTTCGCTAACGTTGCCCAGGCTTAGCTTCTTCGAGTTGAAGCGAGTGATGTAGTCAGGCAAAGATTCTTCGTCCTTTCGGACGCACTTGAGGATTGTCCACTGCTCCTCAGTGTACTTTCTTTGCTGACTAAAGTGTTGGCTGAACTTCTGTTGGAAGTCTGCCCAATCGTAGATGTGGTGGACCGGCAGACGGTCGAACCACGCTCTAGCTGCCCCGACCAGCGTCATTTGGAACATATAACACCACGTGGGTTCCGTCCAGTTACTGACGGTCGCCCCCGCGATGAATCTATTCAAGTGATCGTCAGGGTCAGAAATACCATCGTACGTGCCTATGTTAGACATTTGTTTGGCACTTCTTGGGGCGATTGCTTCCGCAATGTCCCTTGCGAATTTGGACGTTCCCGCCCTTGCCGCAGTTGGCGTGAATGTTTTGGAGAAGTCCCGTGGACTGTTGCCCACGTTTATTGGACTGAATGCTTCTCCAAAACGCCTTCTCGGTTGGGAATCCGTTTCTTTACGCTTCCCTTTCGCCCTATGACGAGGGTTCGCGTCTTCCTCGGATTCCTCCGAATCATCATCGTACTCGAATTCTTCCACTTGTTGGATTGAACGTAAACGTTCATCCAACTCAGCTTGGAACTCTTTTTGACATGCTTCGGCCCACGCTTTAACCTCATCGAGTGTTTGGCAGGGGAGCCTCGTCTGTTGATTTTCTAACTGGGTATCGGTGAATCCCAGTGTCTGATTATTTACTTCACTTGCCCCGGCTTGGGTAGCTGGGGTAGTGTTCGTAAAGTTTGTGTACTCGGTATTCCCCCTTGTAGCTGGGGTCATAATTACCGGAGTCTCTTGGTTACTCGGTTTTGGGACCGGAGTATCCTTAACCATCTTTCCAGAAATTTTGAAAAAACTGGAGAAAAATAAAGTTCTAGCTTTATGCATGGATAGCGCCAATGAAGAAACACCAGTCGAACCCCGACAGATTACGAGTAACCTGAGGGTTAGATAGACGTTTCCCACGAGGGGTTAATTCCGGCAAGATGGTTCTTCCGATAACCTGCAAAACAGACACCGTGAGCTCGTCACTAAGAAAGGGGGGGGGGATCCTCCTTGTGACCACCCTCCGGCGTGAGAATCAGTCTATATTACTATTTGAATATAAAAGTATATTAAGAATACTAGAGCAGTTATCAGGTAAATTATACAAGATATTAGATGATGAAATGATAATACCATTTGATGTCTTTTATAGCCGAAGGTGGGTTTCCAAGGAGGTTTAGCCGGCCTATTACTCTGCCAACTGTGGCCTACGCACGTGCTCTGCTGGTAATTGGTGGATAGGTAGCGGCTGACAGTGACCAGGCGTGCTGTTCACTTTTCCTTTTCCACCAACTACAGGCTAGGCACGTGGTATGGCAGGAGTTGGTGAGCAGGCGACGGCTAATGGTCACAGTGCTGTGGCGTGTTGCCATGCTGCTGTCAGTGAGCTGTCGTATCGTTGGTCAGATCTTTTGTCCATACCTCGTCAGGTATCACACAAAAGATCCTCCATTATTATACGGACTGGCTCATTTAGGCGGGAGTTTTCCCCCTCCCGCCTTTATGTGGGAATGTTCCCGGCTTTGCTCATTCCTTCTTCAGGTGACTACTGAATTATTACGAGTCTGAGCCTTATGCGTGTAGCCATGCTGCGCGGGTGGCCAGTCCCTAATGGCGGGTATCCGCACCTGCGGGAACAGGGGATACTTGGAAACCATAGGGAGGCATTTCCTGCGGGACCAGCTTGCGTACCGCATGTGAGGTCGTCATAACTCTGAGCGTGGTGGGTCCTGTAGGTTTGGTAGGTCGCGGCGCAGACGTCCCTATGGTGAAGTCTGCGGGTTCAACTGCGCAGACGTCCGTCTGAGGAGTCTTGCGTGTTCAACTGCGCAGACGTCTCCTTTTAAGGAAGTCTTGCGGGTCCTAACCGCTTCTGCTGGGACCTACCTCTTCAATATGTATGTGAGATATAGATAGAGAGTACAAGTGTCATTTAAAGTTTGTTTCAAGTTTGCATAAGCAAACCTTTCTCTCAAAAACTTTCTTTCACAATGGTGGACTTGGTTTTTCTCGAGTTTGCCGTCCGCCACGTAGATTCGAACCTAGGGAGTTGGAGCTTGTTGTGGATGCTCTTAGGGGACTCCTAGAAATATAAACAAATTATTAAAGAGAATTTAATACGCATGGGAGGTTTGGGAAAATAACACTGCGCATTAAATATCTGCCGCATGCTAGTCGCACATAATGCGCCTGGCGCTTTAAATGCGCTTAAGCGCAAAAAGCGCCCGCTTTTAATAACTATGCTTTTTTCCTTACCTACTATCACAAATACATTTTTGTGGGACTGGTTAATGAATTATGTTCAGGCCAGTTTCATATTTTGAAGTAGAATCTTGTTTGTTTAGTTAATATATAGAGGTTGCAGGCGAGTTGAGTTACTGGACAAAACGGGTTGGGTCGGTTGTGCTTCTTAGGACTTTAGTCTACTTACTAAGTTCATAAATAATTTATGTGTTAAGTAGGGTAAAAAGAATAGATTTTGTTTATAATAATATGATTTGTGACATACACACCTAAAATGCACCTAGACAAGTTTTGACCTTTCCATTTAACCCGTATGACTTGTTTCATTTTTTTCAACTTTTTTTTATATTTTACCTGTTCGACTCGTTATCAAACAAATACAACTCAGCTCAATTCCATATAATGGGGTTGAAATCGACCCCTCCAGAGTCTACACAAATCCAAAAGGAAAAATCATTTCAGTCTTTTCAAACGAGGGATCCACCACCTAACTGTTTCATCTGTCTGTCATACAGATCATCAAACAACAAAATTTGTTTCAATCAATTTTGTGGGTCATTGAAATTTCACACCCTTTTTATGATTAGGATTGTTTTGCTTCATTTGATCTGAACCGTCCGTTCATTAAGAGATGAAAGGGACTTTAGAGTCACAATGACTATCTCATCTTAAAAGTCAAAAGGACATTTCCACTTGAGCTCTTTGATGATTTGTTGCTGTCTGCTTGATTAAGGCCTTTAAAAATAACCATATGTTTTAGTTTGCATGTCAATTTTTTTGACTCTGGTGTATATTTTCATCTTATACGTGTTGTTTTCATTCAAAGATAAAGAGTTACGTATGCAATTATAAGTATAACATCTTCATCATTGATTTTGCATTTCTGTTAGAGTTGACAATCATTGTTTCCTTTTCATAAGTCAATTTATGGCTACTAATATATATAGCTTGTGATTAACTTTAACACGTAACTGTTAGTTAAAAATAATAAAATATGGGCAAATTATAAGTAGAATATCTTCATGTATTAATTTTGCATTTCTTTTATAGCTGAGAGTTTTAACTTCTTTTTCATAAATCAACTTGGGCTATATTTTATCTTAAATACTTATATAACAGGAAATGGGTAGTATTATAGCTAGTTATTAACTTTAACACAATAACTATATATAAAAAAATTAAATATGGACAAATTATAAGAATAATATCTGCTTTATTGATTTTTTTTGGCATTTATTTTTAATAAAAAATATGGGAAAATGATAAGAGTAATATCTGCATTTATTAATTTTTTGCATTTCTTTTAGAGTTGACATTTTTTACTTTTGTTTTACAAGTAAATCTGGGTAGTAATATAGGTTGTGATTAACTATAACACATTTAAAGTTAATAAAAAAATTAACATACTGGACAAGTTTTGAGTATAATATCCGTGTTTATTGATTTTTTGCATTTCGTATATCGCTGACAGTTTTGTTTTTTAAGACAATTTAGGATGTGTTTATATAAAGGAAATTGGTAGTAATATAGGTTATGTAATCATAATTTAAATCTTAACTATTTATTAAAAAAATTAATATGGACAAATTAAGAGTATATTTATCTGCATTGATTAATTTTTGCATTTCTTTAAATGCTGACAAATATAATCTTCTTTTATAAGTCAATTAGGGTTTATGTTTCGTCTTAATGATTGTATAAAAGAATATGGGGGTACTATTAATACATCTTGTGTAATTATACTTTGAAGCATCAACTATTACTTAAAAAAAAAATGTGGACAAATTATAAGTAATATCTGCATTTGTTGATATTTGCAATTCTGTTAGAGTTTACAAGTTTGACTTCTTTTTCGAAAGTCAATTTCGGTTATGTTTTGTTTTAATTAACATATAAAAGATTAAAAGGAAATGAGTACTAACATAGCTTGCGGTATCATACTTTAACATATTAATTTTTAATAAAAATAGTTAAAATATAGACAATTATAAGTATAGTATCTGCATTTCTTGTAGTGTTGGTAATTTTGACTTCTTTTCACAATCCAGTTTTGGTAAGTTTTAGTTAAATTATTATATAAAAAAGATTAGTTAGTAATATAGCTTGTGTAATCATTCTTTAACACAATAACTATTAATAAAAAATAAAAAAAATGGACATAAGTAGTTATGGATCAACCCATACCCAAATCGTTGCCCAACCCGTCCATCTTACCGTCAAAACTGGGAAAATTCACACATCTTTCTGCGTAATGATATGTTAAAACAATACTATGAAATGTAAGCACGTGAAAACTCTAATAAATAACAACACATTCATTACTACTATATTTCAAAATTTGAAAAGAAAATATATACATAATGAGTCAATAATTAGGTGACTTGCTGATATTCCAATTATTCAATAGATTTTCCTGCCACCCACACCTAAAATACCAACATATTTGACAACAAAACATTAAAACTGAAGATACAAAATTTGACCAACAATCCAACCAACATGATTGAAGGATGACATCAGCCATTACTGCAGCCGCATCATTCTTTCTTTAATCCTGCATAGAGCTTGATGGTGCATTTCCTTTTCTTAATTTATTAATATCAATTTTATCTCCAATACCTTTTGCTGGCAGCCTCAACAATCATGGATGTCACTATAATACTCCTTTCATTTTTATATTACAACTCTAATACTATATACCATAATAAGAATAGTACAGAGGAGAGGGTAGGTGTCTGTTTCTAGAAGGTTTGAACTGGTCTGATTTCTTGAAGGGCAAAACAGGAAAAAAATAGATCTTTTTAGAAATTCTCTTTGTGAAAGTCAAACTTGGTTGATGTCTTGTGTGAGAAATCTGAAGCTAACTGTCTCAACTCCTTTGTTAGTGTTGGCTGTCCACAATAAAATACCCCTGCAAATAAAAATAATTTTTTTTTATAATTTTATGATATTATAATGTATTCATCACGCGGTTTAAACACCGTATCGTTAAATCCTTTTCTCTCGTGTCTTCACCATTTTGACACGAGGAAACAACCGTCTCCTACTAATTGGTGTGTTTATATATTTTGTTTTACATTTTATCATATTGGCATGATTCATGATTCATCTTTCTTTGTCAATGTTGTTATTAATATTAGTTAATTAGCACTAAACAGTAGCTAACCGGGCCCACCATTATAAACGTTGTAGTTTAGCTTTTTTTAAGGTTCATTTGGAGCTATTATCATAAACTATTACAGGTTATAGGAGATCTTTTTAGGCATAATTCTTTGTATGATCCCTATTAAGATATATTATGAAAATAGACTGCTGTAGTACTGTTCATAAACTATTACTATAATGCGCTTTCTGGTTTATATTTATTAATCAATAAAGAAATAGCGTGTATTAGTGTTTGCGAGTCAACCCAACCCGGCTCGTTTTGGTCCCAACTAGTTCATGACCTGTTTCAACCCAATCCGCCCATGGTGACCACTGTTTTCATGATTGGCCGAACCAGATTTTCCAATTTTTTTACTTGAAACTCTCAATTTATGACTCGTTTATTACTCGAGGTTCCATATTTTATTTATTCAAGTCCGGTTCACTGTCTGGTTTTGTTTTGAAAACATTTATAGCGACTCTACTTTATGTAAGTATTAAACTTTTATCACTTTTAAGAGAAAATAAGAATGAGTTGGTAGGACTAACCTATTCTGCAACCTGTGTGATTAAGAGCAATTCGCTTGTAAACATTCCGCCATTTCGGTTTAGCAAAATGAGACTTAACACGAGTACCCGAAACGACATCAACACCATTTTTAGCATGATTAAGCGACTGAAGCATAGTAATCAAAGCAGACCTCGCATCACCTTCCTCGTAAACGCTCGTGCAATAATTATGCATCTCTATAACACCATTTTTGTCCATCTCAGCAGCTTCATTCATAACACCTTTAAACCAATCAAATGAACCCTGTTCTCTCGTGACCCAATAGAAGTAAGCCCGTGTTGTTCTAAAGTTATTTGTACTTCTTGAACCTGATTTATTCTTTTGTAATGAGCCACCGTTTTCCAATGCATTTTGTTCTTCTTCTTTGGCTTTCATATTGTTCACAATGTCTTTCACAATACTGATCATTGGAGTTGCTCCAATTCCTAAGCCCACTAGCAACACCACTTCGTATTTTTTGTAGTCTTGTGCTGGTGCACCGTATGGACCGTCAATTAAAACTCTCGGGAAACTGTCAAAAAGTTTGATCAACTTGTTTAGATTACCAGAAGCACTGTACATGAAACCGAATAAACGAAACCAAACAAAATCCGAGGGTTTGGTTTTATGTTTATGTAAAAACTGAATGTTCGGTTCGGTTTTGGTTTGCATGTAATATAAACCGAAAATATCGAACAAACCCGAATATATAGATTTTACTTTTTAATTTTGAATGTTAAGTAATTATAGGATACTAAATAGTGTAACCCAATTGCTGTAAGCCTGAATGTATAATAATCATATAATCATTAATTTCCAAAAAAAATAAAGTTAGGCCTAAAGTCATTTTTTTGTTCTAAAAATTTCAATCCCAAATGGTAAAATTGAAACCGAACCCAAACCGAAAAACCGAAACGAATGGTTTTAAAAAACTTAAAAACCCGGCATTTTGGTTTTTGGTTCAATTTTAGCCCAAAACCGACCAATGCATACCCCTAAATATACTAGTCCAAATTTTAGAATTCTCGATTGGGGATAGTGGGAAACGGGTCAAAATGGGTTTGGGTAGAAAAAGTCATCATTTAGTACGTCGCACGCGTTGCAACAGCCGGGCTGGGTTGACCCGGAAAGACCTTTTGTCCATTTGATATTAAAACATTATGTGGTTAATTATTATAACTATAGACAATATTACAAAATTAATAATCCGAATATATGAAAAGTTTTATTTAGATTTCAAGTCTCCATGACTAGACAAAGTGAAAAAGTCCAAAAACTCATGCATCTGATGTGTTGCCAATCTTTTCTAATATGTTAGATGTCTTTATCTGTGCATGATGTTGACAAAATATTTTAAGGATTATGCTCTCCAGCTAAACTATTTATTTCTATTAAAAGACTTAACATTATTGTAATAACAATATTTTTGACTTGTTGTAATAGACATAAGTTATCTTTAAAGTGGACAACAAAGTTGTTTTTAGGGTCGACATGGCTTGTTTAAGCCCGTACGAGAAGATGACAAATACCCGCGCTTTAACCCATTACCCAACCCCTACACCATCCCACCTTAGAGCGTTCGCATCGTGTCCGCCATCTCTAACCTTATAATGTAACTAAAAATCACATTTTTTTTTCTAAATTTGTTCATCACTATTAAAAAAAATTCCTACATCCCATTTCCCATATTTATCCCCACTTAACTCACTTTGGATTTTCTCCTTGGCAATCAGCTCTAAGGAGCCCGCTTTTCCCGTTGCCCGGAGGGTGACAAACCTACCAAAAAACACATGTTAGGTGAAACACACTAAGGTACCAAATTTAACGATAAGTAACATGTTACATACCTTTGTAAAGACGTCTTTTAGCTGTCTAGTCCAATCTCCAGCACTCCGAATATGCACACTCAGGTAGTCATCTCCTGGGGCAGATGTAATGGAAAACGGGTGCCTGTTGACATGTATTGACTGTTAAGATATTGAAACATGTCGATTGGTTGGCCGTTTAAACATTATTTAAGGTACAACTCACCATTCAAATGGGGATACCGCAGCACAGTTGACAAACATGTATTGCCCACTTTTGTACTTGAAGCCTTGAGGCTTTGACATATGAAGTGCCAATACATTTCCAGGATAAACAGCCACCTTTTAAGTAACACACCCAATGTTACTCAAAATTGCTACTTCAGATAAAAAAAAGTTTTACACGCGAATGTAAGATTATACCTTAAGGATCTTGACAGGCCTAACACTTGACCGAAACGCTCTTATTAATCTCTCACAAGCGTATAGAGTTAATGGGACCGTTAAGTACATCCATGTCTGCATTAAACATGATTTATGTAAAAGATACAGGAATAATATATCTGAAAGCTGTAATTACGATGAAGGGAAAACATTAATATATAGGAAGTAAACCCTGGACAAACCTTTAACGGGCCGCTAGGCTAAACACAACTAAACCCTAATAGTGACTGGTAAACAACTATTTTTAATAGTTCAAAGAAACAAGCTTTTTATGAAATGGGAGAACATGAAGGAACTAACCGTTTTCTTGTACCACTCTTTGGTAAGGTAAAGTTTGATACCGTGAACTATAAGCATCACGTAGACAATAACAAACAAGTGGTGGGAATACCAAAACGCGTTAAACCCCGTTAGTTTCTTCAAAAATGAGGGAAGCTTGAGCTTGCCTCGTCTTAACCATGGGGTTGCTAGTGTAAACGCTATAGTCATTAGTACTACCATTGTTATTCCAGTATACCCTTCCGGTTCCTTCACAAAATGCCAATAGTTCTTCGCTTGATCCCCGAAAAATTGTTGCATTGGTTTATATTCTTCCTCTGTTGCGTGAATTAATCGTGGAAAGTCGCATGTCAAATGGGAAATTGCGTGTAAACCAACTCCGATCGTGATTGCTACTGCAATCACCTATAACATAATAACACCCTTAAGTGATCAGAATTAGTTTATTCAAGCACTAGAAACTAATATTCTCAATTTCAAATCACAATAATCACTTTTAAAGATTCTAAGAAACTTTCCAAATAGGATTTAGAAGTAGATACTAGTCCTGTTGTCACTCAATACGGGTCGTATTGCCCAATGCCCATAACAATATTTTAATATATCAATCTTAACATTAAAAAAAGTTATAGTTTTATTAAAAAATGAAAAATATATAGTTTTACTAAAAAATACAATATTAAAACTTAAAAGTTATAGTTTTTTTAAATAATTAATAATTTGTTTTTTTAAATTAAATATAGTTATAGCTTTTATTTAAAAAAACGATATGGCTGATATGGTAGTAATATCATATCGCTTTGTCACTAACATTGCTGGTCACCATTTGCATGTTATACGAGTCGTATGGTCTCCATACGAGTTTGTATCACTTGTTAGTGGTGTATGAACATCACAACCCTTTCAAATAACCTTTTCTGGATTGTGGAGTCAACTTTTTAGTGTTCCTGCCTTATTGCCTTAAACCCTTTGAAAGCCACCTCCCACTATAAGTTATTGGTGATGAGTTTTTTTCTGAACATGGCAAGCAATACTTTTTCAAATGTGAAAATATCCACTTACTTTGTGGAAATTAAGATTGTCATCGAACGGGACCACCACACCCAACTTAGTCTTGTTTCTCAACCAGGTAATCGTGTTTCGACAAACGGGTAATAATATAATAGCCATGTTTAGCTTTAAAGTCTCAGCTGCACCTTTAGCTATACATACACACGGCCCCAATACATCATACACAGCTCGGTGTCTGTATTGAATATACTTCCATGTAAACAATCCCGCCATTACTCCTATCCAAAGTACAATCACCCAACATCTCTGCCAGTTGTCTTGTAAAAAGTACTTAAAATCTTCATACCATCTTCTTATCGGGTTCCCATGGTAATTCGTTTTCAGCTTTTGACTCAACATTTGGCTCAAGTTTCGGCTTTCTCCTCTCACGTTATATGTTGGCGCTTGTAATAATAACATCTCCAAATTTTCAATCTGTTTCGTAACGTTTATAATTAATTAATCCTGAAACATAAATATATCAAACGTTCTTGTGCATTTCGTAATTGTACCATGATGTAACCGAGGTTGTCGGGGTCTAGTTCTTCCATGATCAATGCTGCATATTCATCAGCTTGTGCTTGAATATTTGTTAACTTGTTGGCTGATGCACTTAGGCTGATAATCTGCATCACATGGGGATCAATTATTAGCAAGTGCTAGGATTAATTATTTTAATCTACCACTAGACACCCATTATTAACTTATTGTCCATCTTACATGATGTCTTCAAAAGATTTGGACAAAAGAGAAATTATGAATTTTTTTTTTCTAAACTAACTTGTTGCCATGAAATGGGTGAAGATTTAAGGAACTCAAGTTGAGTGTTAAAAAATGCTGACTTGCATAACTCTTTTTTATATAAAATTGTATGAACTTGTCTTGCTATTTCACATTAGAGTCTGCAGCTAATGATTATGTTAATTTAACACACACATATATATATATATTATATATAATTTCTTAGACTTAAATATATCCATATTGGTTTGGAAGTCCTTTTACACAAAAATATAAAAAATATGCTAGTATTTTATAATATCCTCCCAATCAGCCAAAATGAATGCATACCTCTCTGACTTCGTCTTCTGTAATCCTGCCGTCTGCATCCTTATCAACCCTGTAATTATCGTATTTCCAAATTTAAATCCACACCAAAACAAATAAATGAATTAAAAATACATCAAACAAATCTATATTTTATTATGAAGCAAGACGACATTTTAAAACTTAAAAGGTATAAAATTTAATGGTTTATAACGCGTTTGGTTAATAAATTAACAAAGCGACAACTTACGCTTTTACCCCCTTATATTTCCACATATATTAATTATTTTTCTTTTCTTTTTTAAATTAAATTCTTCTCATGATTTTTAAATTGTCAAAATTTTTACACGTAAATATTTAAAAAAAAATAACATCATAACAAGTATTTTATTCTCTATAATTTAAGTAATGTATTAGTATAGTTTTTCTTAACTAAAAAGAAATTAACATGTAACGAGATCAACCGTTTTGTTTCCCAAACACTATCGCGCAAGCACCTGCCTATAATAATAATAATAATAATAATAATAATAATAATAATGACTCACATGTCAAAGAAAGTCTGTAGCCTTGAATCAAAACTCTGATCAGCAATTTGATCCCAAAACTCTTTTAATTGTGCTTTGTTAATAACATCACCGGTTATATTCCTCCGCCGGGAAAGTGAATCAAATAACCCTTCAGCAAACTCTTTATCTGACTCTTTCTTCATCCCTAAAATCATATAATTAATTATAAACCATTAATAAATATTCAACCATTTTTTTTTATAAAATAAAAAACTATGAATCATATCTTACCGATACATTCCCCGAACTTAGCTCGGGGAAGTAAGCCGTTGGTGGCCGCGGTTAGCTTATCGAACCGCTCCTCAAGCGTGGCCCAAGCTTTCCCACCATCATCAGTCTTGCTAATAAACTTCAGCCCCTTGAGAGCATAAGCCGCAGCTGACTTCGTTCTGTCTAAACGACCCACAGGTCGTTTTCCGAACGAAGTCAGCCGCTTCAGCTCTTCCGACACTTGTCGGATTCTAGCAGACGCGTTTCTCACTGCGGACGATCCAAACGAGGACCGCTTCTCCAACCCTTTGGCCAGAAGTGCCAGCTCTGGATCCTCCACGTTGGCACCGCTGGCGGTCTTGACACTATGGACCGCCACGGTGTCGTCACGGACGTCCAGAGTGATCTCGACGTAATCGTCGGGTTTCACACCGGAGCCAGTGCTCCCTTCAGGGATGTTAAATCTGGCGCCTTTCCTGACGCCTCGTTTGTTCAGCGGTCCACTTACACTAAGTGGACCGATGAAGGAATGCCGGTCCACTCCGACCAACTCTGTGTCGGAGTGGTAATCATGCATCCCATCTATACCCATGTTTTGCATTTGCATCCAAGAAATATAATGAAACAAAATGAAATGATTAATTAAGAAATATTTGAAGATATATGTTTAGATATCAATTAATGGTGGGATTGTGAGATGAAGGAGAATGAGAGGGCTTCCACTTATATGGTGAGAGCGTGTATGGTTTGCGTCATGTAAATTTACACCCATTTTCTTATTTTTAATATTTATTATTTTAATATAATATAAGATGGCTAAACCACGGATGGACGTATACTTTGAAAATCAATTTTCGATACAATCGATTACTGTTTCTTTTTTTTAACGTTCTTTAATGTTAGGCTAGAGGTGCACAAATCGGTTTTTTTAAAAAAACCGGTTCGGTTATTAACCGGACCGGTTTTTTTTGGACCGGAAAAAAACCGAACCGGTTAATAACCGGACCGGTTAATAACCGGTTTTTTCATCTCAAAACCCTAACCGGTCTAACCGGTTAGGACCGGTTTAGAAACCGGTTAGAACCGGTTAATAAACCGGTTTTTTTTATTAACCGGTTTTTTAAAAACCGGTTTTTAACCGGTTAACCGGTTTTTTTTTTTTTTTTTTTTTTAATAACCATAAAAAACGGTCAAAAAACCAAAAATACTGCTATATGCCCGTTATACAACGGTCAAAACCGGTTTAACCGGTTAACCGGTTATAAAAAAACCGGTTAACCGGTTATAAAAAAACCGGTTAACCGGTTTTTTTATAACCGGTTATTAAAAAAAACCGGTTTTTTTTATAACCGGTTTCAAAACCGGTTTTGGCTCTAAAACTTAAAACCGATATACAAACCGGCGGTTTGTAAACCGGTCAAACCGGTTTTTAAAAAACCGGTTTTTTTAAAAACCGGTTTCCGGTTTAAACCGCCAAACCGGTTCGGGAACCGGTTTTTTTGTGCAACTCTATGTTAGGCCATAGTTTTCTTTAAAGTTGAAGAGTTCCTTTGTCTTACTTTAGTCAAATTATGTTCCTTGAAAAATCATACATTCGGCTGTCACTTGACAATCGTTGTGCCACCATAAAAACAGAACTCTCTAGTATAACACACAGTGAGACGAAAACTTGGGTAAGCTCGAGGTTTGAACTGATAACATTTGCACAAAGCCTAACTCAAATACTTCATTGTCAATATCCACTTTATTGTAATCGTTTTGAGTTTAATGGATTATGATTTTTCAAAAAAATATATACATATTCACTTAGTGACTCAAGCCTCCTACCACTAGACCTAAAGTAAAAGATAATCGATTACTTAACATTTGACAGATAATTAATCAGTTTTGAAACAACAAACAGTAAATAATTAAGTGTTTTTGGTTTTCTCTTCACTTTTAACATAGTTCATAATTAAACCAAGATATTTAACTTTTTATATAAATTATTACTAATTAAACATGTGTAAATAACTTTAAATATTGCATATATATATATATATATATATTTTACAAATATTGATATACATGATATTTTTAATTTGATTTATTTTTTCTAAAATATAGTATTTTTATAAGTTTAGAATGATACATACAAAACTTGCTTAGATTGAAAATGTTGACTTTATGATAAATTAACCTTTAGACATTTAAAGTTATCATAACAAATTTAGGAATTGTCATTATTTTATGTAATCTACTTGTTTTGACATGTAAAAAACCAAGCGTGTTGATATATCAGTTACTTTACTTTTTTTAACCTAAACAAAGATTTAAGAAATAAAAAGGAATAATAAATAAAATATAGGAAGAAACAAAATCCGCAGTCTACCATCACCACCATCAAGACTATTGATTTTCTTTTCAATGAACTTTTCTTCCTCCTCTTCTTCCTCCTCACCAGTCACCACCCCCTCATCTCATTTCGCCTTTCCCGGGCTAGTTGGTAGAGCAAGAGGAAGCATCTACAATTAAAATGACTAAAACAAACATGCGAAGTTAATTGTTATATATGCAAAACATTCATTCTTTAATAGACGTATATCAATCAATCAATCAATCACGCCCAGTAAAATCCCACCGACAGCAAAGCTATAAGTAGGGTCTGGGGAGGGTGGGATGTAGGCACACCGTACCTCCATCCAAAGGAATGAAGAGGTGGCTTCCAGAGAGACCCTCGGCTCTAAGTACATGTGTATGAAGCAAAATAAAGGAAATCAAAGTTAACAGTTATATACAAACTACTACTAATTATAATAATATTAATAATAAGATCACAGTTTAACAGCTATATAAAAGCTAATAATAATTATAATAATAATAATAATAATATATGTAAGGGAAATACCATTATGGTATGCGACCTAAATAAGTTAAGTCTAAGCCCTAAGGTATTCAATTCTCTCTAAAAATCCTTAACTTTAATTCTACTTCTCCACGAATTCTCATCCTCAACCATGTCCTCGGAGAGGTTTAGGTCTATCAAATCATGCCTAATCCTCTCATCCCAAGTCAATTTCGGTCGTCCTCTACCCCTCCTCCCCTCTATAGTAATGTTTTCTACGGATCTAACAGGATTCGTCGTCTGTCTTCTCTTTACATGTCCAAACCATCTCAATCTCCACTCTCTTATCTTGTCTGCTATGTTCGCCACCCCTAATCTCTCGCGAAACACAACGTTTCTTATTCGGTCTAGCCTTGTGTGCCCACACATCCAACGTAGCATTCTCATTTCTGCTACCTCCATCTTCCGCACTTGTGCCTTCTTGATGACCCAACACTCTGTTCCATATAGCATTGCAGGTCTAACTGCCACCCTATAGAATTTTCCCTTTAGTTTAGTCGGGAAACTCTTGTCGCACAATATACCTGTGGCTGCTTTCCATCTACACCATCCTACCTGAACTCGGTGGGTGACATCACTGTCTAATTCCCCATCGCTCTGTACAAATGATCCTAAATACTTGAACTTCGTTACCTGCGGGACCACCTGCCCTTCAATTGTGTTCTGTGTGTCTTCATTGTCGTTTATCCCACCAAAATCACAGTGGAGGTACTCCGTCTTAGATGATATGTAGATGATATTTATTTCCATGTATATCGTATTTGTTGTAGACGTATATGTAGATGATATTTATTTCCATGTATATCGTATTTGTTGTTGAGATCTTTATCTAGAAGATTGTATATGTGATTATATTGAGGCTAATGAGAAGAGAGGATCGGGTAGAAATACGTATCCAATTATATCATTCTTTAGAAAAGCACACATTTATTCTTGAGTAGTAAACACTAAGGACATAAAAAAATGATGTACATCACACCACCCATTCTACACTTATTTTTGCTAACAAAACTATTTATTTAAAAAAGAATTATATATATTTAAAGGGTAAAGTTAAAATACAAAGGACAACAAAAATGGAAATAGTGGGAAAGAATCCAGTCCATTGATCTTAGATCTGAATGACTTTCTCTCTCCACATGCAAGACACATGTCAATTTTCTTATTATTTTAAAATATCCATAACTTTTTCACACGACATTATTTTTTTTTTAAAATTCACCATAATAATAAACGTTTTTTATCTTTAATATGAGTATCGTATTGTTATATAAAAATAAAAAAAAATTAATGGGTTTTTTAAATTGTGTTTTTTTATTGTTCATTGTGTCATTGCGTAATATGTTGTTTCCATTGTGTTTTACGTTTCAAGTCATTGTGTTATACATATTCACCATTGTGTCTTACGTTTTAGGTCATTGTGTTATACGTATTCACCATTGTGTCTTACGTTTTAGGTCATTGTGTTATACGTATTCACTATTGTGTTTTACGTTTCAAATTATTGTGTAACATGTATTAAGCATTGTGTTTTATGTATTAGATAAAAAGACACAATGGTGTGCGAAAAGACACAATGACGAAAAAAGACACAATGATAAGCGAAAATACACAATTGTGTGCGAAAAGACACAATGACTTGATTTTTGTTTTAAATTTTATATAACAAAAATTATACTCATATTAAAGATAAAAAAACGCTTGTTATTATGATGATATTTTTTTTAAATAAAAATATTATACGAAAAAGTTATAAACGTTCTAAAATGTTGAGGGTATTAACATGTGACTTGCATGTGGAGAGAGAAAATGTGTACAATTACCTCTATACCCATTTTCTTTTGGTCACACTTCTTATTTTTGTTACCCTTTGTAGAATAACTTGACCCTATGTTTAAATATCGTATTATTTAATACAATTTATAAATGTCAAAATGGATTTTAATAATCCTAACTAAATGTTATTGGCCGACTGGTAATCCCAAAGTTCAAAAATGGGTCTCAATGCCCCCCTATAAAAATAAATAAATAAAAACTTAACGGCATTAAGCTTTTTCTTAATTTCAAACTAATTTTTTAGGGCTTTTGATCTGAAGGTGGATACGAGTCGATGGATGTAAAATTTAGCTTGAAACGGTGCTAAAAATGCTTTAAAAAATATAATAATTAGATACATATATTGAAAATGTGAATCTCATAAACTAGTCAAAGAACGAAAATCATAGTTAACTCTAAATTACTAATTAGAGTTAGTAACATAATTATTTCATTGGGTCTAGTTCTGATCAAAATCTTGTGAGTAGGGTCTGACATTGTTTTTATATTCGGTACAACCAACTTTAAATGTGAGAAGTGTAAGAATTATTAGAATAATTATGTTCACGATTGTTTACGTATTATTATACTATAATAATTGTTACAATATGACAAACTAAACCAAAGTATTATATCGTTATACTTTTTCCGAATTTCAAACTAATGAATATGGCTTTTGATCGGAAGGATAATACGAGTCGTTGATGTTAAACTTAGCTCGAGACAGTAATCCAAACGACTTGATATTTGTTAATTGGAAGTTCAAACATCTAAATTGAAGCATTGTTTCGTCGTTTTGGTTTACCATTTCGAACTAAGTTTTTATTTCAATGGACTCGTATCCTCTTTCCGATCAAAAATCCTAACACAGTAGTTTGAAATTCGGAAAAAATATATATATAACGCCGTTAAGTTTATTTTAGCGAGAAACCATTGGGGACCAACTTTTTCGAATCGTGGACCGCCAGTGGCGATTAAATGAATATGGATTATTATTGGTTAATGCCAGCCAATATGGATTATTAAAATCTAATAAACCTATTTAAATGTAGTTTTATTAAATCACTAGATTATTCCCCGTATTACGGGAGTTGTTTTACATTTTTCGTTTTTAATATTTATATATTTTTTTGGATTTTAATTTTATTTATTGTAAGAAAGTTAATAATATACTTAGGGTTTAGTTATGAAAGAGTTTCACAAATAAATAAGATATTATAACCCGTTTAAAAGTATCCGGGTTTGGTGCGACCCATGATCTGTTTATTTTTTTTACTATATAATTGTTTCTTAATAATAAATAATATTTTTTTTAAAAAAAATTGGATATTATTTTTTAGTATATACCTATATAGGATTTCCGTATCAAATATTTGGTAAGATTAATTTTTAATTTAATGAGATGTTATAACTCGTTCAAGGGCTATCTAGGTGGTGAGACCCATACCCGTGAATTATAGTCAAATACATGAGAAGACTACATTTACAAATAAAACAATATGGTGGTTTGAGAGAAGGTGATGAGCAACCAGAGATCTTTTAAAAGTTTCGTTTATAAATATCTTAAATATATAAACGAAACCTCTCTATATTTTCTCAAGGTACCAGATTGCTTTATTTGTAAATGGAAACTTCTCAAGCATTTCACCCGACTTCACGGATATGGGTACTGAAACAAAAATGGTAGTTTAATTTAGAATTGGTTTGGAACCGAAAGTAATCGGCGGTTTTGGACCTGTTTTGTAGGATTTAAACATATTCCGCTTTAGAGTTTGGAACTGGTGGTTTAGGAACCCATCACTAGCTAGGAACCAGATAAGTTCATTCAGATTCAAGACCGACTTAAAGCAGCTCGAGATCAACAAAAAAGTTATGTCGACAAAAGGAGGAAATCGTTGGAATTTTAAGTTGGTGAATGTTGCTGTATCACTAGGGAAAGGTGTCATGAGATTCTGGAACATGGAAAGCTTAAACATATATTGGACCATTTGAAACCGTCGCAAGGGTTGGGACTATCGCGTATAAGTAAAATCAACCAATTGAGTTCGGTATTCTTCACGATGTATGCCATGAGTCCATATCACATGTATGCAAGATCATGAAAGACCTCATTCTTCGTGAGAGAACTAGTGATGCTTGCCGATTCAGGATGTGCAAGTGGATGAGAAATTTTTATTTACTGGAAAACCAATGTGCGTAGAAAGAGATCAACAATGTAAAAGATTGCGAATGAAGCAAGTGCCAATAGTTAAGGTTAAACAGGACTCCCCAGCAAGGTCCGAATTGTGCAAACGTTAGGCATGATGACACCACCTATGACCATGGTCGCCCATGGGTCAAGTTTACTAAGAGCACAGCTAGCTGTTCCATGACCAAAATTAATTTAGAAAAATGTTGGTCTTTATTCAGGACAATGTTTATTAGCTGAATTAGCATGTTCTTAGATAATGTAAGGAGCGATTGACCATGTTCGATGGCTAGAGCTTTGGGTTTGAGAGCTTGCATGGAAGATTTATACCTATATTTTAGCCTTAGAATTTATTGTCGTGTACGTAATGAACTATGTTTCAAGAGAAGTTAAAATCTAGATGTTTTAAGTACAAGTTTAGTAAAGAAAAATTTAAGATGTACTTAACGTTGGGTAATAAGTAATATGAGGTTCTATCGTATTCCGTCTCAGGAAGGCCGACTCGGGTATTAGGATAATTCTAAACACTTAAAAAAAAAGAAAAGAAAAAACCGCAACCACTTTTTAATCTGGGAATTAAAATGGTGTTAGACGACATGGTTGACTTTACTGCTGCTATTTTCTGGGTCAAAAGAAAGCAAACAAATTTTTGAATGGAAATCTTATAAATAAGTAATCATGGGTTTAGTAACTTTAGTAAAACAGCAAAAGTAAAAAAAGTAATGACAGTGACGAGAAGCCACATCAAAGAATGGTCACTAGATATCAAGTCAAAACACAATCTTGATAACTTAACTGCCAAAAAAGAATGCACAAAATAAAAAAATAAAAAAGTCTAATATGTAAGATCGAGTTAGCTAGAAGAATTTAGTAAATTAATTAATAATTAAATAGAAATAAGAAGGAGTCTTTATGTCGCGTTACCGAGGTCCTCGTTTAAAAAAAATACGTCGCCTGGAGGCTTTACCGTGTAGGTGGATCGACTCATCAAGTTCCCATTGAAATAGGATCCACACAGCCCAATCCGAAGGAAATTATGCGGAAGCAGGAACACATGCAGGATTCGTCACTACAAAAAGGATAATGGTAACCCCACCATTAACTACTTGTGACTACTTGTTCTATTCTAAACCACTAATAAAAAAGAGACAAAAGGACAGAAATTCATATTTTATTTTTACTTTATTTAAAATTTAAGAGAATAAAAATACTTCTTTTTTTTTCATTAGCCAATAAACTCGTAAAAAGGACTGATTACAGTAGTCATAGACGACATGGTTGAATTAATTAGCTAACTAGTACGTACTGTTGCTATTGTCTGGGTCAAAAGAAAGCAAACAACATATTACACCATGTTGTACCCTGATTTTTCAAATTGTACGTGAAGCACCTTTTTTGCTTTGTGGAATGGGGTGTTGGATTATTACCTACCGCACTATTGTTAACTTGCTCATGTCTATTGGCTTGTGTTTGCACATGATGATAATACTATGACGACTAAATTTCTTGTGAAGGTTTTAAGTTTTGAGGTAGATTGATGGTAATGGAATTTGATATAGATAAGTGGGTGTTACGTTCACAAAATACTTTGAAGGAGATTTAATACGAAGCTAATTCGAAGCTAGCAACATGAGACATACGGATTGGGCTAGAAAAGATAGCATCATAAGGCTGACGTAAGTTGAGATATATTTAAAGTTACATGGCCCATAAGTTATAGACGGAAAAGTATGTCTTGACGAGCCGGATCATTGAAACCAGCTTTCGAGCCCTAATACCATTATCTGGAAAGCGCTTTCATCGAATTCGGCTAAACTTAGTACCTTCACCATAATTGTAAAATACGTGAATTAGTTCACGCTTTTATTTTCATACTCAGTTTTAATCCTAGGCTAACAATTTATATTCAAGATTTGACAAACCTACCACAATAATTCCCTTACAAAAGGAACATGATATAAAGTGGTAGGCGTAACTGGCCTTCTGGTCGAATGGTATAAGGTGATAGTTGAGACTTAGAATCTTTATGGTCTCATGTACGAAACCTGACTTATGAGGGTTTTCTCATAGTGGTGAGTTAATATCCTCCTTCATGGTGTTCCTGGGTAAGTTATAGACTAGAATGGTCAAAATCAGTATGGACGGTTGATATCTCGTCTCAGGAAGCCTTACTTGGGTCTTAGAGGGAGGTGCAAATGCTGTTTAGAAAAAAAAGCAGTATGCATTAGTTGAGATATCAGTTTTCTATTTTGATGATTACTTTCTCTATTTTTTTAGGTTTCTGGTATGTGTTAGAAGTGAAAAGTGTTGAAGAAATTATTATCCAAAATTTGGTTTTCTGTGTGTGATTGTTCTATAAATTAAAAAGCTTTTTCTGTGTAAGCCCAAAGTTTGATCTCAGTAGGAAGCTAGGCCCAAATACGGTATACCTAATCAACCATTAATTTTTGGACTTACGTGGTCTACGTTTCATATTTGTACATGTTATTTTCCTCAACCTTACCATTAAAGCTGTATAATAGGTCTCCTAAGGATGAGATGCAAATACATTGATAAGTTGATATAGCTGCATTTCTTCAATTAGATCAGTTGCCATATTTTGTAAGTGAAAAAAAACGATAGGAATTCACCGAAAACCTTTAATCCACACATGAAGCTATTAGCGTGCCTCTTAAAAGACTAGTTTGCTTACTATTTAAAGAGAATACTATATAGAATAGTAATCAAGTTTGAAATTGTTCTAATCAGGCCATTCATAAAACAATTTGTTTCAATTAGGTCAATAAAGCGTGTAAAAGTGTTCTAATCGTAGATATTTACCTGAATAACATGTTATGTAGGTTTTTTTTTGTTTAAATAGTTTGACATTGGAAAATATTTTTTTAAAAGTTAACAAAATTAGTAAAAATAGAGAGAAAAAATACATTTTGAATTGCAAAATAAATGTATTTATTTAATTTTTTTTGTTGCAATTTTCAAGATTTTTTTCGCAATTTAAAAATTATTTTTCTCAATTTTTTCAATTTTTAAAAAAAATATTTTTCAATGTTAAACTATTTAGAAAAAAACCTACATAACATGCTATCTAGATAAAATATATAGGATAAGAACACAAATGAAACTATAGTGATCTGATTAGAGCAAAATATTTTATAAGTGACATGATTGAAACAATTTTAAAATTTGGTTACTATTTTATATGGTAATTCACTATTTAGAAAGCTAAAATTCCAGATAAAAGTATTTATGGGTCCAGTTTATCACTCTTGGTATGCATACTAATTTGATAAAACAATATGAAGTGAACCGTTGCAATTAAGCAATCAATATTCAATAATTGAATTCAAACAGTTTAAGAATCAAGAAGGGTGTGGGGATTACAGAGAAGAAGTACTAGAGATGTGTAATCTTGACCTTACACATAATTCTATACATGCCTTGCACAATCATCTGTTCTTCTTGCTTATAACCTGAGTGTTTAACTTGTTTGGGCATGCACTCAACTCTTATATTGGGCTCTTTGGTTAGACCCATTGGGCTTAGCTTAATAGCGATCATAACACAATACTTTGAAATTCATGCAACTATAATTCAAGTTATCTAAAGAAACGTATACACCTTTAGCTTGCCACCCAAGGTCATAATTAAACCTTTTCCAACAAGAGAAACTCATAAATCAGATGTACTTAATTCGATAATAAACCGACCAACATGATAGAACGATGACACCAATCATAAAAAGACGCAAAACAAAAACATAATCTTAAATTATAGTAACTTTGATTTTCAATTCTTTGCAAGGAGTGGTGATTGATGGGCATGAATAATGACCCTCAAAAATTTTAGGACACCAAAGGAATCTTCTCTTAGAAATTTTCTTTGTGAAACACAAACGATGTTGATTGATTTGTAAAATTTGTGGCTTGTTTTTTCAGCTCTTTTGCTAGTGTTGGTATTCCACAATAGAAAACCCCTGCGAATTATAACAATATTAAGGTTAAAAAACATTACAAATAGTATTACCTATTCTAGCAAAACTACCCATCAGTTGCCCTTAGACATTAGTATTCATAATATAAAGCTCGCCTTTTTTTATTATTTTATAACATTATATAACGTACATCAACAAACACTACTAAAATAAGTAATAACACTTGTGTGTGTGTGCGCGCGCGCACGTGTGTGTAGGATGAAGTTTATTTCAGAAGTTTTAAATAATTTAAGAATTTTAAAAACATGTTTTTAGAGTCGGGGTTTAAACTTTAAACTGGGGAAAAGGTTCACGCTCAACCATCTCAAGACCCTAAAATCTAAATTAGTGTTATGTATGACACTTTAGTGGGTATGTTTGTTATAAAGCAACGAATAAAGTGAGAATGAGTTAGTAGGACTAACCTATTCTGGAACCTTTGTGATTTTCAGCAATTCTTTTGAAAACATCATGCCAATCAGGCCTAGCGAAATGAGACTTCACGCGAGTACCAGACACTACATCAACACCTTCTTTAGCATGGTAAAGTGACTGAAGCATAGTAATTAATGTAGATCTCGCGTCATCTTCCTTATAAACATTTGTGCAATGATTGTGAATCTCTATAACACCATTTTTGCATGTCTCGACAACCTCATTCATATCATCTTTAAACCAAGCAAACGACTCTTGTTCCTTAGTGACCCAATAGAAGTAAGCCCGTTTTGTTTTAAAGTCATGTGTATGTGTTGGACTCAGATTAGCCTTTTGTAAACCATTTTCCAATGCATACTTTTGTTCTTCCTTGGCTTTCATGTTATTCGCAATGTCTTTCACAATACTGATCATCGGGGTTGCTCCAATTCCTGAGCCCACTAGCAACACCACTTCGAAATTTTTGTAGTCTTGTGCCGGTGCACCATATGGACCGTCGATTATAACTTTTGGGACCCTGTCAATAGTTTTGATCAACTCATTTTAATATACACATCTAAATTTTTAAAAATCTATATATGATGGGGAAATGAGTCCAATTAGATTTGGTTGGAACAAGTTGTTCTAGAATCGGTCCAAACAACACGGTTTGGACTCGGTTCACCCATGAAAACTTTTTATTGTTCAATTGTTGTTATAATAAAAGAATTTAAGAGATTGTATGCATATTTAAACTTAACCAAATGCACATAAAAGTTCTAAATCACATGATCAAGATGGGTGAGTTGGTGGGTTGGGTTTGTTAATAAGTCATTTTAAGTAACGGTTGAAATAGTTTTGGTTGATGTGCTAACACTTATGGGGAGAGTTTATTATATTCCACTAGACTTGTAAAATACTATAAGTTCTTAATGCATAATACATGGGGGAAACATCACTAGTAACTGGTGGATGCTGCCCATTTCAACTGGTGCGAAAAGATGGCAAACCATAAACCATTAACCCAACGCGTTACTCAGCCAGTCTACTTATCAACTTTAGTATAAAAACTAGTATGTATATATTATGCAAATCATAAACTGTTAAATTCGCTTACAGCGGACTATCTTCGGGGTAATCAGCTCTAAAAATCCCAGTTGCCTATCAAAGACCAAAAACACATGTTAGGTGATATGATTAACCAGATTTAGTAACAAATTAACAGTAAATTACACATGATATAATTATGTATTACATTTGGAACTCTAAAGGTTTGGTTTATTTTCTCAGTCCAGTCACCACTCTCCCGGATATGCACACTCAAGTAGTCATCATCAGGGGCAGATGTAATGGAAAATGGGTGCCTGTTAATTAACATGAATTAATTACAAAAGTTACTGCATTATATATATATACCATACACAATTTATAAATCATTTTCGATTGACGTTTTAAAGGTATCATTTACCATTCAAATGGAGAGACAGCAGCACACTTGACAAATATGTATTCTCCACTCTTGTATTGGAAGTTATTAGGCTTCTTCATTCGAAGTGCCAGTACCCCTCTAGGTACTTTAGGATAAGAAGTCACCTTTAACAGACAAGTGCTTTCAGATATCTCATCTTTTGTGTCAATGATAAAACATAACCAAAATCGATCAATTTATGTTAAATGATAAACTTGTAACGGCTTCATTAATAATCTAAATATGATTCACCCATAATATATATGGTGTTACATGATAAATATATGATTCTCAACTATCCTAACGGTTGACTAATAACATTGGAAACTAAATATGAGATAGTTAATAACAACTATAGGGAAATGACAAAACCACTAGCTTTGTGTAGTGGTAAAAATGTATGACACTATGACTCTCAACTAAAAGGTTGTGGGTTTTAGTCTCATGGTGAAAATATTAGTTTTAGTTGTACGATTATACCTTAAGTACACTGGTAGGGTCAATACGAGACCGGAACGTCCTTATCAATCTCTCGCAAGCGTAGAGCAAGATTGGAACCGCCAAGTACATCCAAGTCTGTATCCGAAAGGTTATTATACGGTGATAAATAAAATGGTTTATAAAATTAAAATGAGAGAAGATAACGAACCGTTTTCTTGTACCATTCCTTGGTGAGGTAAAGTTTGATCCCATGAACTATAAGCAATGCATAGACAATAACTAAAAGGTGATGGGAATACCAAAAGACATTAAATCCTGTTAATTTGTTTAGAGAGGTAATAAATTCCTTTGATTTGGTTCCAATTGCACCAAATAGCTTTGAGTTCTTGAAGGGATTAAAACCGGTTAATTTATTTGAAAACGAGGGTGGTGTAATGCCTTTTCTTAGCCATGCTAGCGTAAAGGCTATAGTCATTAGTACTATCATTATTATTCCCGTGTACCCTTCTACTTCCTTCAGAAAATGCCAATAGTTCTCGGCTTGATCCCCAAAATATTGTTGCATCGGTTTATACTCTTCCTCGGTTGCATGGATTAATAGGGAAAGTCACATGCTAAATGGGTAATCGCGTGTAACCCAACTCCAATAGCGATCGCAACTGCAATCACCTGTGACAGTATAAAGTTGCACTAAATTAAAATGGTATTTTTGAATAGAGGCTGCAGTAATAAGTTATGCAACATTCTAAGAAACATTGCAAATTAGTAAGAAGGAATAGGTATGTAAACGAACCGAACAAATATGAAAGTTCACTTTATTCGTGTTTGTTACTTAATTATTAATTGAACAAGCAAAAGCATACGAACACTTCAACAAACCGATTTTCTTGTTAGTTTTTGCTTGTTCGTTAATATTCCAAATGATATAAGTGAACACAAAGGAAGACAAACGAAAACACCTTTGAAATAAACAGTTTGATCAGTTCAAAGTCTGAATACAACATCGTCATATGATTCGACAATATGCAACATTTTTTTATAATTAGGCGCGTCAATATCCAAATTAAAGTCTAAATGCCATTAGTCAAAAGCTGAAAACTAAATGAGATTTCCTTAATATATCTTTACTCAATGTTTGATTTTAAAATATGATTAGGTTGATGAGGTAGCAAATGCATGATGGGTCTATTAGTATTATTAATAACCTACCAATTAATAAATTTAAATAAAAATGTAAATGAACATAAAAATAACTGAACATTAGCAAAGTTCACAAGTATTGTAAATGAACAAACAAGACATGTATTTATGTTTGTTTGTTTAATTAAATTGACAGAAAAAAAAGTTTATTCGTGTTTAATCGTTTACCAAATTAACAAAAAATAAATGAATGTACTTCGTCTGTCGAATGATTCACTTAATTGTTAGATTCAGTTACACTCATGTGAGAATATCAACTTACTTGGTGGAAATTAATATTGTCATCGAACGGAACCACGGCACCCAACTTAGTCTTATTCCTTAACCATGTAATTGTGTTCCGACAAACAGGTAATAACATAATCGCCATGTTTAGTTTCAAAGTCTCGGCTGCACCTTTAGCTATACATACACACGGCCCCATTACATCGTATACAGCTCGGTGTTTGTATTGAATGTACTTCCAAGTAAACAAACCAACCATTATCCCTATCCAAAGTACAACCACCCAGCATCTCTTCCAGTTATCATGTAAAAAGTGCATCAGTTTCGACTGCGGTCTAGATGATTCGCTTAAGTCTTGTGTTTCTCCTCTCTTGTTATCGGTTGCTGCATCTTTTAATGCCTTCTCCAACTTGCCAATCTGTTTAGTCATTACACATTGACCACTATAATATTTCCAAACAAACCATGTCAAATTGTTATTGTGTAATCTGTAACTGTACCTCGATGTAGCCGGCTTCGTCCATGCCTAGTTCTTCCATGATCAATGTTGCATATAAATCTGCATCGCTTTTAATAGTTGATAACTTGTTGGCTGATGCGCTTGCCATGATAATCTGCATCATGTGCATCAATTGTAAATTATATTTAGCATACTCATTGTTTTTTAAACCAACTCTAATTGTTTGATTTCCTCCCACTTCGAATATATATGGTTTCAGATGACATGCATTAGTGAGGTTTCATTTATTGTATCTTTATTATAAGTTAGGATATAATGACTTTGGTCACTTTACTATATTTCTTTTGTAATTATCATCGTTGTATTCATATCTATAATTGCTTAATATTACATAATTACTAACTTAAGGTTTTGTCATTACTTTATAGATCATCTACTTTTACCTATTAATTTTGACAAAAGGAAATGTGATTATCTGATAATGACGTGCTTAAGTATACTGAATTTGATTGATTATTTACTAAGGGGTTGTTTGGCAATATTAAGAGGACTGAATTAAGAGATGGTCTATGATTTATTCAACATGTCTCTGAAACTTAACTATTAAGAGGCTAATAAGCCATTAAGATGTGTCTTTTAAGCCAAACACGCCAATTCATAGGCATGCTCTTAATGGAATCATTAAAAGGCTAACAAATTGTAACTTATGAATTATCAAACTTCAAAGAAAAACGCATTCTCTCTTCTAAAACAAGTTTCTTATATATGACATACTTCTTGTATTCCTAAACACATGTAAGGTAAATGTGTATTCCTTAATACATACCTCCATGATTTCATTTTTTGATATTTTACCGTCTTTATCTTTATCAATCCTGCATTATATGTATATAAGTATATAAATATTCCTCAAGCAATAATATGAATTAGTTAAGAATATTAAACACTCACATGTCCAGGTAAATCTGTAGCCTTGAATCGAAACTTGGATTAGCAATTTCAGCACAAAATTCCTTAAAGTGTACTTCGTTAATTGAATCACCGCTTATATTCCTTCGCCGGCAAAGTGAATCAAACAAATCCCCGGCGAAATCTTTTGAATCTTTGCCCATCCCTATCAATATACAAAGGTAAAAAGGATAAAGCTTATGAATACTAAGTAAACCAACATTATAAAACTTTGTGACAAGCTAATTAATTTGAGTGAAGGCACTTGGATGAAAAATGAAGAACAAGCTATGAATTATGTGTTACCAATGCATTCGCCGAACTTTGAACGTTTAAGTAAGCCATTGTCATCCTTGAATTTTTCAAACTGCTTATTCAAATTGTCGTTGTTGCTAATATTAAACTTGAGCCCCTTGGGATCAGCTGCAGCTGCAGCATCAGCTGTAACGGGTTGTTGTTTCGATAAGGCATTCAAATGCATCAACGTTTTAGACAGTTGTTGGATTCTTGATGATACTTTCTCCAAATTCAGCTCCTGGCTACTTCCCGGACCGCCTTCAAGAAAATTATGCCGAACATTTTTCCAGTGGCCTCCACTTTTGTTCGACGGACCACCTCCATCATCTGTAGCCATCTTATGCTTTTGCACACAAACTTACAACCAAATGAATTGAAATTTAAGTTAATTGATATTGGCCTGTTAATTTGAAGAAATGTGAAGAATGGTTGTGGAATTTATTGGTATTAGTTGTTGTGAGATATATAAAGAACGAGAAAGGTCCCACTTATATAGATCGTGTGTAAGTCAACGTATGTATATTATGCCAAACAGTTGTATATGAACGTTTTTTATAAACCAATATTAATTGTATACACGCTGTACACCAATTTTTATAATACTGAGACTTTGGTTCAAGTTATTATATATCTAGATAAATATCAAATGGTGGTGCCACAACTCCATTTTAGAATCCTATTGTTTTTGTATTTATACTATTAGTTTCATCAATTAGTCAAGTTTGTTAGTGGCGGTATGTTGGCTAAGGTGTCTTTTGCTCTAACTATTTGGGAGTTAAACTGCCAGGGTTCGAAACCTTGGCTTCACAGTCTATTTTTCTTTTTTTGCCTACTTATTGTTTTAACTTAAACTTTGATGGGCAGCTTTGGCTGTATAATTTTTTTAAGCCTACTTTGTTTAAATTTTGATAGGCTGTCACACGTTTTTGAAATTTAGATTCGTTTTATTAAAGGTTTTTGTTAGTATAATAATTTAAGGATATATTGAGTTTAAGATTTAGTTTCGGTATCGTAACGAATTTAAACGACGTCAACTAAAAATGTAACGCCTCGTCGCCACAACACCCGTGTTGTTGTTTATAAAGTTTCGGTACCGTAACAAACATAGTCAATAACGAAATTATTTTATATGTTTACTTTTGGTATGGTAATGCACCTAATCGTTACCGACTGTATGTCGACTCGCCGCGACAATGCCTATGTTTTTTTTTTGTTTTTTTGGTATTTTTTTTGTTTTTAATATGTTAATTTTTCGAAATTATTTTTTTGGGTTTAGTTCCAGTGTGTGATGAACCTATAGATACCGACCGAATTTTCGTCACAATGCCTGTAATTTGCCAACCGATAAACGTCGTTTTACTTATATTATTTTTTGTATCATAAGTTATGCGTTTAGTAATTTATTTTCTATCAGGTACCATCTATATATGTGTCGCTTTAATCATAAGCTATACGTGTGCTGACACTATCTTAGGAGTTCAAATATAATTTTTTGATTTAGTGTAGGTGTCGTGACGAGCTTAAGCGATACCGACCGAATTTGCGTCTAGCCGTCGATGCAACGCGGCAGGTTTTTACGGAAGGTCCGTGCTACAAATGTTTTTAGGATATTCTATTTCATCTTTTTTACAATATAGTTTAAGATTTTAACAATGTGTTAACTTTAGTTCAGTGGCTGGAGGTGTCCCAAATAGTCGATGATTTTTTAGTCATGTAAGTTCGATTCTTCCCCAAGCAACAAAGTGTGTTCTTCTTTTTCTCTTCAATTATATGTTGTTTAATTGCTTTATTAGTTTATTTTTTCCAGTTTTTAAGCACGCTTTATTTTTTTTTAAAATATAATAATTTGACGAAATTAGTTTTTTAGGTTTAGTTTCCGTACTCATAATAAACCTAATTGATACCGATCGAAGTCGTGTTAACTCGCCGCAATGACGCCCGTGTTTTAAACATGTTAACTTGACGTAATTTTTGTTGGTTTAGTTTCGGTACCATAACAAACGTAGCTGGAATTTTTCGTTTAAAACATCTTATATTTTGTATAATTAGCTATACGAGTGTCACTACTATTATGGGTGTTTCCGTGTTTACTAATTTACTTTTTAGGTTTAATGCATATATTGGCATAAACCCGATAGCGACCACATTCGTGCCACTTTGATTTTTGTTTTGGGTGTTCACAAAGTTATAGTTTTTGATTTAGTGTTGTTGACGTAACGAACTTGACCAATACCAACCGAATTTATGTTACGTCGACCAAGTTATGTTTAATATTCATATTTTTTGTAACTTACCAGTCTTCCATCACCTAGCAACTTTTGTTGTGGGCCATTTTGTGCCTCATACAGTCATACGTCTCACTCTTTCCGATAAGTTAGCCAAAAAATCAAATTTAGTTTTAAAGCTTATATATATTTTAAAAATCTTAATATATCTCATTTCTATTTAACTAATTGTCTTTTAAGAGCAATTTATAGATTTTCTAAGATAGATAGACCACAACAGGCACCTCTAACGTTTTGGTTTTGGTTGGCCGAGTACTCTACAAGATTTGAACCCATAACTTTTATTAATTATTTTATTTTACCTTTTCTATTAATTTGTCTTTCTTTTATTTACAAATACTAACATAAATAAGAAGAGTTGATAACGAGTCCCTTGATATGAGTATTAAGAAGCGAGTCTTTAAATTTCATCCTCATTTTAAGAATGAAATTAGTGTCAATTTAGATGAAAAGCTTTAAAAATTAAAATCTACCTTAAGGACGATATTGGGTGGACTTTAATATGAAGAATGTGATGTGAACACTCTTGAGTGTTTCTCTTCTTTAATGTGCATGGATTAGGGATGACAACTAGCCGAGTTTGTGACACGTATAGGTAATTACAGTCTTTAGTCTTACCGATTGTAAAATAATATCTATACTCGGTCCAATACTTTTGAGTGTCAGGTTTAACACGAGTATACTCGGTGCTTTGTTAAAACTACTCGTGATTCCAACTACATTTCTTACTATTCTATTTTTATGTAACTTTATTACACAAAAGAAACTTAAAATCCAAAAATTCATTGGATTAGTATATATACCTATTACACAAAAACAGTGAAAGATTAAAGAGAAAAAATATATATATACCACAGGTATAGCTCGAATAATTGACTGTGTATGTTTTGACTTACGGGGTGTTTGGGATTCTTTATTTTACTTTCTTATAACGTTTCATTAAGTTAATATGTTACAAAAGTGTAACTTATAGAACTTTTCCTCTCACAATATAAGCAATCCTAAACAACTTATTACTTTTTGAAAAGTTTATAAGTTATAAGTTAATAAAAATAAACAATCTCAAACACCCACCATATTAAGTTATTATGTATCATTAAATACCATATGCACCCGTACCCGTAAAATAATTTTAAACTAACATGTTAAATGTGGGCTTGTCTGACATCCCTAACATATTTATAATTTAAACATACTAATGAGGTATGTGCCAGGAGACAAGTGTGTATATAGTCAAAAAGACATTTATTATTCGAGATGAAAATAAAATTCGAATAAAAAACACTAAGGTCGGGTATTTGGATACGCGACTGGATATGATATTGATAATTTCTATTTTTTGCGGGTTTTGTGTGATACCCGAACCGATCATACGAAACCATGTACCTGATTATTCTAATCGTGTATCTAAAAGATTCAAATTTGATTTTTATTGACCCTTATCCGATAATATCTCGTTATTATGAATAAAAATTTTCATAAATTAATCAATATCGTTCATTTGTTTAATGACAGGAGTTGCAACGGGTAATATCTGGACTGGAATGGAATGCTATCCGAACCTCTAACGGTTCGCCATGGGTTTTTAACCCAATTAAGTAATCCACGGCGTTTTAAAACGTGGCAGATAACGATGTATGGATTTGTGACACGTGTCAAGGGGCGAAGCCATGTGGGGACCGGGGGTGGCCCGGCCACTGCCGTTTTCTCCGTTAGTAGGGTAAATTTCATGATTTTTCTCGAAAATTTTTATAAGTATTAAGCGCGGTCACCCCCGATGTATATTTCCAAAATGCTACCGGTCAATACTGATTTTTTTTAAAATATAATACCCTATCGTTTGTTTTTTTTTTCTTAAACCTCACAATATTTATATATAAAAGTTACAAAATAGTAATCGAATAGTGAAAGATTTGTTTTTATAAATATTTTAGGTCTTTGCAATTCTTCTTCTAGGTATTCACCCTTAGGGATGAGATCACTACCGTACCAGTTACGGTACCAATATCAAAATATCAGGTTCGATACCGGTATTGAAAGTAAAATTTGAGATATACCGGTACCAAAATTCAAAACTTTGGTATCTATCGGTACCGACGGTACCAAATCTATACCGATTTCGGTACAGGTACCGGTATCAATACCGATTTTTTTTATCCCTACTCACCCTTCCTCTCGCATCATCATGAATATTTTAGGTATTTGTTGGTTAAAAAACTATTTTTTTTTTATTTTAAGAACAATTATTTGAATAAATGAAGAAAAATTAGATATATAGACGTCATATTGTTTTATCTGACCCGACCCGACCCGACCCGAATCACCAACACGAACCGAATTGTCGACCCGAAATTTTTGAGTCCGTGACTTCGGTCACCACCGTGACTAAGCCCAAGCTTCGCCACTGCACGTGTCGATGACTTAGTTGTCTAACGGACCACAAACAATCAACTGGCGGCTAGATAATTTTGGTAGCGGACCACTAGCATTTTGCCCGACGGTTCGATAGAGGTCTAGAGGTCTGAAGATCAGCCTATAAAAGGGTCATTCGGGTAAAGTTGGAAATAACTCCATAACCCGATTCTCTCTTGATATTTGTACCATGTTCCCGAGCCTCTACTAGACTACCTAGCATTACTTTAACACCAAGATTTCTGGAGTCTCGATGTTTGTTCAAGTGAAGGTTGTGTCCGATCACCAGAGACTTGGCCCGACCATATAGCTAGTTGTTATGTATGTTAAGGTAATTGTTATTGCTTTGGTGAATTAATATCTAAGCTAAGACCTTAGATTTGGTTATAGTCAAACATCTGAAAGTTTAAACCATCGTTATTAGACGCCCTGCTTGCGGTGCGCACATATAATGTATATATGTGTGAACCCTTGGGTGGGCAAAAGTAAAATTGCACTAATTTTGACGTTATTTTACTAATCACGTGAAAATAACGTTAAAAGTGGCGGAAGGTTAATCAGGCATCATGTGGTGGCGTTGATAGCCGAAAGACAATGGCACATGCACCAATCAGCCGGTGTCCCGATGATTGAGTGTTATGTGTCATATGTCCAAGGCTTGATTCAAAACTACTATCGAGCCGGGGGTCTCACCGGAAGCAGCCTCTCTATCCCTATGGGATAGAGGTAAGGCTGTCTACATCTTACCCTCCTCAGACCCTACCATAGCATTGCTATTGGTGGGATATACTGAGTACGATGATGACGATGATGATGATGATGATGATGATGATGATGATGAACCATCGTTATTAGTTTTTGTCACGTAAGGGTTTTGACAAATGTACATTTTTTCATGATGAAGAGACGTTTTATTTAATGAAAGAATAATGCAAGACTAGTCAAACAAAAGGCCTATTGTGATAGTCATGTTTTTGTATGCAATCAAGTTTTATTTTTTTTATCAAGTTTAAAATCATACAACGTACATTTTAAATTTTAAACACTTTCAAAGTTACCTACCGGGGATCTATTTATTTTGAACTTAAGAAATTTAAGTTAAAAATAAGCATAAGGTGTTTCGTATTACAACCGTTATGTTGCTCTTGACAGGGAGCGTAGAGAATGACAAAGAAAACTTGTGCTTCCCACTACACGTATTCACGCTGATCACTTGATGGTTTAAATGGGGCTTTGCGCACAAACACAAGAAGTCAAAACAAATATTTAAACAAGGGAACTTTGAACCTATTGGTCGTGATAAACTTTAACTCATAAAATTTTACAAAAGTCTTAACTTTGAACGTATTTTCTTTCGGTAACCCAACTCAAACTGCATGAAACCCGTATGATAATTAACCTAGTAAATATCCCTAACTTGTTGTTGATTATTACCACGTCTAATGGGTAAATATTTAAAACGATACATCTTATCCATTACTTAAAAAAAGGTGAATATAAATTTGCATATTTATTGCTTTAATTAGCCATTTTTATGCAATATATAATGAAGTTTAATTTAATTATAAACTTGGAAGAAAGCTTTTTTGTATTACTCCATCCGTCCCTCTACAAGTGTAATGGTTTGAAAAAAACAAAATTTAAGAAAGTTTGAATGATTACACTTTTTTCTTAACAAATTACTATAATGCCATTGACATATATAAAAAGACAAAATTTAAAAAAGTTGGAATAATTGCATTAATTTAAGGGTAAATTTAGAAATTAATTAATAAAGTTTGAAAGTGGACATTTGTAATGGAACAAACTAAAAAAGAAATGTGGACATTTTCAAAGGAACGGAGGGGGTATCATTTAACATAAAAACTTACCTAATCGATAAGGTATCATAAAACTTTCTTCTGTTTAATGTAAAAACCACATGTCGTTAACTTATTCCTTTCTCAAATCATCATATATCGAGTTTAATCAATCCAAAATGGCCTTGTATGATTAATTAGGTGTTTGTACCTTTTTTCTTATTATAAGATAAATTCCGTACTACGAGGCATACAAATATACTAAAACATATCGTCAAAATACATGCATAAAAGAAAATATCATTTTTTGCGTAAAGAAGTTCATCAGACGAAACGACTAGACAAGCAGGGTTTGATATATATTACAAACGGTGAACAAGCCTCAATATATAAGAGTTGTCTAAAATCTAGATTCTAGATTAATTAGCCCTCCTTTTCACTCTCATAAATCTACAAGGGAAGGAATGTGCTTTATAATGTATTAAAATGAGCGGGAGTCTCAGTAAAAAAAAGAGGTTTCTTTGAATTTCGTGTCAGATTCACGTGAAGAGAGGTTTACTCTCCGGTCAGCGGACGTTCTTACGTTTAGATAGACCAGGGTGGATGCCTGTGTGAACCTTACTGGAGTGTCCCCTTTATCGGCCTTATGGATACCGGGTTTGTTGCTAGACAAACGTGTTAAAGACAGAGTGCGGAAAATTTGCTAAACACGAGAAAGCATGTTTCGAACATTTACATGTCTTCATTCCTTTTGCATTGATGCATTCGGGTCTCTTACCCCCGATGCTACTACGTTTCTAAAAAAAGTTCAGTGAGTCGTGCGTAGTAATATGTCGACGCCGAAGAACTATAACTTTTGTTTTCGGTAGAATCAGATTTGTCATTCAAAAGTGGGTGACAGAGCTACTTGTTGCCCGCTGCCCTCTTCTCTTTTGTAATTTGATTCTTTTGAGTTTAATACACATGAGTTTTTAATATTTAAAAAAATATAAGTTTGTTACCCGTAAGTTCTAATTTTTGGATATATGATGCAATTAAGGCCGTAAAAGGTGATCACTATTTTTGTATTAGTGAAACCCTTGGGGTATTAGTGATCTCTTGTTCAAGAAAAATATTAGTGGAGTAACTTTCAATTGGATAATCAAGAATAATATTCTGAGTGAATAAGTTAACCTCAATTCAAACCTTTATAAATACATTTGGTCAATTTTATCCCATATGTAGGTCCAAAACGATCACAACGAACGGTTTTGCTCTTGACACGGTTTTTGAGACAGTGCGGTAAAAATCAAACGATCGAACAAAAATATAAAGATAATAAGTATAGTGAACGACTCCGTAATCGGCTAAAAGATTTATATAATAAACGAAGAACTGACCCACCCAAGGTGAGCTCCCCTTGGGTGGTGATTTACATCATACAACACACACACTTAAAATGAAATACAAAGTTACATTTATAACCAAACACCTAACATTCTAGAGGATATTTTCACCGTTGAAGCTAAATGCGTGCACCGAAGCTCTTGTTTCGTGTCCGGTTTTCTCGCCAGCATAAATTATTAACTTGACCGTAAATGTATAATGAGTTTCGTAATTTGATATCATAAGTCACTAAAATTGGCCTTACACCGTAAACTCTTACTCGCACACTAACTTGAGTTTAAAAAAGAGTTACGTACAAGCTTGATTCGCATAGTTAATCAAAGAAAAGTTTAAGAAAACCTACCTACCCCCACCTCTCTTCTACTTTTGTACACTATTTCACTTATTTTTTAGAAATATATTCCAAACGTTTTATTATATTTTCGTGTTCAGTAATTGTCCCGGCGTTACTTAGTTAGTTGTTCAAAAAACGTACTATCATGTATTATTATGAGTATTACATAAAGATGTTAAACCAATGTATTGCTAATCCTTGAATAATCATCATTGAGAGTTACGTTAAGAATTGAATACATTACACAGGTCTTGCGCACCTGAATTCTCATTATAAATATCCTCCCGATATATTAATTAGCTAGTGTATAGTTCTCTAGTTTCACATATAGTTGTAATTCTTGGCTTATAGTTTTTGTGCCATATCTGCCGGTGAATTGTATGTACCAACGATTGCAACGAAAATCCCAAAGAGCACAATGAAACCAATAATCACCAATTCAAGTCCAAATGTCTTATAAGTACCTGAAATCTTCAAGTAACACAAGCTTGGCAATATGATCGACGTTGTGGCAGTTAATAACGACCCAACAAGTGACATCAGATACCCAAAGAAGGGGAATTCTAGCGCAATAACTACCGTGGTTATTAGCAGCGTTGTTTTTATGAAGAGGCTACACTTTCTTGTATATTGAGATGGAAGTCGTTCTTCAATTGTGTTGACAATTGGTGTCACCAGTAGTGCATATGTAACTAGTGGGTTCACTAGGGTGGTGAATATTGCAACTCTTGAGCTTGTTTTGTGGGTAGGAAGGTTTAAGGTAATTTGTGACTCTACTTCTGAACCAAACATAAGGTAACCAACACTGCCATCATAGAGTAAGTAATTGTGCTCAAGACAAAACACAATAGCAACACCTGCATTTTACATCTTTATGGTTAATATGTGAACAACTAAAAGGAGACTACTTTAAAACAATTAGACCATGCGTACGTAGTGAGAGGTAATTAAACACGTAGGGGGTTTTCTGACATGTGGCTTCCTAGTCTCTGTAATGACTAGTTTTGCAAAAAGTGACGTAGTTGTAAAAAAAACCTCAAAACCCCCTTGCAATCAATATATTTTCCAAAATGAGGTGTGGGGCGGTTTTGAGCTCGTTTTGGAATCCAAAACGAGCCAATACGTGTGGTCTTATGTTTGCTATCTACTACCTTTGAGAACTGATGTTTGTTTCTCATGGAAGTATACAACGTAGGGAAAACGGGATGGGCTCCATAGCAGAAAGTATACAAACTAAGAGCCGTAGGTATCCCTTTCCAATCTACGAGTTTACCCGCCTCCTGAAACCCTACACCGTCGAACCTACCAACCCAAGAGATAGAGCCTAGTATAACCAAAGATGCTAGGACACCAGTTGCTGATATATAAGAAAGAATCTTCATATTATTGAACCAAATTGTTGGGAGTATGATGGCAGCAACAATAATTACAAAGCTCTTCTTGCTACTTACATGAATCCCAATAATATCAAAACCGATTTGTGGAAACAAGTTGCTTAAATTATCTCCTTCAATTATCAAGAAACCCGTAGCAACAAAATATAACTCGACGTTCATAGTGAATAACACTAAGAATCTGCCTGGTTTACCGAAGGCTCGATCTCCTATGTCGGGATAAGTTCTCATTGCTGGATCAACATCCATACATATTTTTATAAGTAAACCGGTATAGAAAGTTGATGTGGCTATTATGAACAGAAGTAGTAAGCTCAGCCAGCCTCCGGCTGCCAACGCAAATGGGGTTTTTATAATCCCAACACCTGTGAAAAAACAAATAACATTTTTGATGTAAATTATATTTTTGAAGAATCCTAAAGTTAAGGAAAACTATAATTAATTGTTGTAAAATAGTTAGAAATGATAAAATTTTATTCCAAATAAAAGGAAAAATGAATCAATAAATTGATGGCTTATAAGTTTAGTCAAAAGCAGTTCAAAGTGTTATTATAAGCTAGTGACCTCTTAGGCTATGTGTAGCGGAGGGACTACAAATTGGGGTGTTTTGCGTCACGTGGCGCCCAGTCAGTAAAGGGTGGGTTTTTGCTTTTGGATTGTAATGGTGTAGGGGCTACAAATAGTAATATAATAATATATATATACATATATATATCTCTTACACACACATATATATAATGCAAGGCGAGAACAACCCATCGCCCCCGCCCCATTTCGCCTGAATATCGCCCGCGGGGCGGTGTTCCCCTTCAAAATCGCCCCTATCGCCTGGATTTGCCACCCCATTACGCATAGCCTTAAATCACTACTACAATAAAAATATTCAGCACGTACACAAGAAATATTAAAATGTAACCTGATAGAGCATTGAGCCCATTGAAACATGTGTCAAGGAAGGAGCTAGTGCCAGCAGAGGTCAAGTGCTTTTGTGGGGCCATTATATTTCAGATAGATTTAGTCAAACACCGAATTGTTAAAGAAAGATGAAAAGTGTTTCAAGCGTACAAGGTTATGGGGTTATTATATAATCATGAAGTTTGTCATTAGGTATCCCTCGTTGCTTTCTTTATGACGTATTAATCGGTGGTGAAGGATGCTTATGGGCCGGGGGTCCCCTTGTTTTCGCAGCAGTTTAAATTTTTCTGTTTTTGTCTGAAAATTTTGAGCCATGTGATTTTAGTCCAAGCTTTGCCGTTAGTATTGATCTTTGAAGATAGCATTAGGTTTTGAAGAGACGAACTAGATTAACATTGATGATTATATCGTTTTATTTAAAATGAAAGAGAATTTATACGTGAAAGATTATTGCAATCTAATTAGGGCGTTGGCAATCGTCCCGTCACCCCACTCATCTTTCTACGTTATCTAGATGGGCACGGTGGTGTTTCTCCTCCTTCCCGACTCAAAATTCAACATAAATCCCGATCTTCATTCCAGTTGCCTATTTTCTTTTTTGTTAGGCATGACATCCAACAACTACCTCACGCGGCAACTTCATTTCTCTTGGTATCATAGGGGGGTGGGGCGGTGTTCCCGCTCATGCTGATCAGTACCGGCTTCCATGTTCCTTCCCATTGCCACCACCCTTATAATACATACTAAAAATGATAGTTTGAGCTTTCGTGCCCAAACATTAATTCGGCATTTGTCACGTCTCCGTTGCAACATATGAGTTATTTAAAAGCATCTAGTTTTTTTAACGGCTAAAGTTTTTTTTTCACGTATTTCACTCCATGTTATAAAGGAGATCAGAACCCACAACCATTTGGTTGTAAGGCATAGACTTTTGCCTCTATACCGAACAAGTGGTTAAAAGCATCTAGTTAAATGTAATTGCTCGTTTTGTGTATGTCCGGTTAATATTCAAAAAAAAAAGAAAAAGGAGCCGACCTCTTTCAAGTTAAATCACATATATATGAGTCTGTTGAAATTTGTAAAGAGAATATATTTTGTGAAATTACAACTAGATTTTTTATTTTTTTTTTACGACGAACATTTGATTATACCCCTGAAAAGCTCTCATGGGGTCGATTCTGTGAGGCTTAATCCACTTAGTAGTCTTTTACTTAGACTTAAACCCATAAATATAGCTCATGAGGGGATTTGAATTACTCGTGAGGTCAAACAGAAAAACCCATAAGATAAACTTAAGATAAAAACTCCTTACCAAACAAGAAAGTGGTGTGGCTTACAACAAATAGTTAAATAGCATGAAAACTTAGTAATCGAGACCAACTCAATTACAAGTTTTGTTACCAAAAACAAATCGAAAGCCAAGTACGGTATTTCATCACTCTAAAGATACTGTGACAAGTACTCTCTTCTTTCATAGAAGATGGTCGGTACATATATATACTTGTGATAACATCTTTGATTGCCTGCTAATAATGATTGCTAACTTTTAGGTTAATAAACATTTCTTTTGCCTTTTAATTTAAACAGGCAAATTAATACTAAAAAAATCAACATATTATATGTTTTTCCATAAAAGTTCCTTAACAATTTTTTACACATTAGGAATGCTTATTCATGCTAATATTGAACGAATTAAAAGGGATTTAATTATCGTTTACTTGAATGAATGAACATGAACACATGTTTTGTTCATTTATTTATGTTCTTTTAGATTTAATAAATGCATAAGTAGTTATATTTATATAAGTAAAAACATAAATACATATCTTTGGAAGATTTGTTAGGTATTAGACATGTTCATTGTGTCCGTTGATGCTAACTTAGGCCCGTTTATGTTTTGTCAATTATGTTCATTTGTGTTTGTTTTTGTTTGTTCAAAAATGTTCATTTAAGTTTTTTTATTTATGTCCGTTTGTTTACGTCCGTGGACTGTTCTTTTAATTTTAAACGAATGAACATGAAGGACAAAGAACATGCTAATCCAAACCCAAACTGCGATGAAAAACCATAAATGGTTTGGTCTAAACAATAAATGAACACTATGGAAGTTAAATTTTGACTCTTTTTCATTTCTTATTCTTATAAATTCTTATATGCATTCCCTTACTTTTGTGAGTACTTGTAAGTACTAAGAAAAAAAATAGTGAATGTGATGTATGGGTTTAATTGAATAAAGATATAGAATACAGATAGGTAATGATATTGTACGATTTTCTTTAATATATAAATAAAGTTAAATAATAATAATAATAATAATAATAATAACAACAACAACAACTAGGGGATTCCACCGCACTTCGTGGCTGTTTGTATTTCTACGCACCCAATAGCAAACTTGTAACCTTCTAGTCTTCTACATATGACATATCTTAGCAAAGACTGCAAAGTGTTAGCACATAACGATTCAAATAATCCAAAATGTATATTTCAAGGCTCAATGTCCTAAATTTGTACAAACCTAAACTCTACTAATGTACATTCCAAATCTCAAGATATGTCCTCTACTATAGCAATTCATGCTTCATAATAATAATAATAATAATAATAATAATAATAATAATAATAAATTTGATTTCTAATTATGTTATAGAGATGAGAATAATCATTACTCGTATTTTAGAGTTCATGAAGTAGATCCAATAATGTCAATAACTAAAAATATCAAAGAAAATAGATTATTAAATAATCGGTAAACGTGTGTAGTAAACCTTTAAGCCATTTCCCGTCAGCAAAGGATACGTCATCTTGTGTGCGTAGTTGTGTACCATGAAGCAGGGAATCGCAATTATTATTTCATTAGTTAAGTTTAAATCACATCTCCCAAGGGTGTCAATCGTCAAAGCATTTACATCCTAATCAGTAAATTTAGTAAATGAAGTTTTTATAATTTGTGGAGTAGTTTAGGGTGTTGTGAGTATATGAGAGAGAAATGCAGTGATTTTTCTGTGTATTTTAAAAGCAATTGTTCATCCTTACAAATTTTTAATATTTGTTGAATGTGATTGTAATTAAAAGAGAGAAATGATAAACCATCGCTCGGGTTTTACGGACTTGCCTATTAAACACTAGTTATAACTATAAATAAAAAATCAATGGCCGGCGTCGCTAAACAAATCTTTGTTTCATTTATATTTTGTATTTGTTGACTGTTTTCATGTTAGAATTCTTGGGCCTTTGAGTGCCCCAAAATGGTTCTCAAATCATTGTCTCATGATATTTGGGCTTGTGTATGTCCCAAACTGGTTTCCATTTATGTACTTATAACTAGAGGTGCACAAATCGGGTATTGTGAAAACCGGGTTCAGGTATGATCGAGTATTGAAAAATCGGGTATTAACAATAATCGGGTCGGGTACGGTCGGGTATTGGCTTGAAAAACCATACCTTGTGTACCGGGTTCGGGTAGGGTATTAAACCGGGTCTTCAATACCCGGGTATTTGAAGACCCTATTTTCGAGTATTGAAAAAAACCCGTTTTATGGGTTTTGAATACCCTATTTTCCGGGTATTAAAAAAAACTCATTTTCTACAGTTTTCTTCTATTAACGGGTCTGCTTCATTTTTTATCCTAACTCCATTTTTTTTGCATACAAACTTCAAAATTCATTCAAACATACATAAACAACTAAACAATGATACAAAAAACATATATTTTATGTGTTTTTAGTTATTGTTTGGTATATCAAAAGGTGTTGCTCTAAACAAGTATTTATATCATATACGTACTCCAAAAAAGATCCGTTGGAGAACGACTATAGATCTGTGGACAGCCACACAAAAACATGTGCACAAACACTAATATCCTAGCATGCAAAAAATCTTGTTCGGGTATGCAAAAAACCCGGGTTTCGGGTATAACTAGAACCGGGTTTCGGGTATAGTTTAAACCGGGTTTCGGGTATACCTAGAACCGGGTTTCGGGTATTATCGGGTTTAGATCGGGTACGGGTTCGGGTTCGGGTTTCAACATTGAAAGTCATACCCTATCCGTACCCTACGGTTAGGGTCGGGTATTAAAAACCCGGGTTTTAGAAAAACCGGTTCCGGGTGTTTTTTCGGGTCCTGTTCCGGGTTCGGGTTTTTTGTGCACCTCTCTTAGGCCTGTAAACGAACCGAACGTTCGGTGAACTGTTCGTGAACCGTTCGGCGGGAAGTTCGTTTATGTTCATTTATTTAATAAACAAATGAACATGAACACAAAATTTGTGTTTGTTTAATTAAATGAACGAACATGAACACATGTTCCGTTCGTTCATTTATGTTCATGAACATTCGTTTATGTATTAATAGAAAATAATTAAATATTATGTGGATATGTCATCTGCTTAAAGGTTTTATATTTGTTAATTGGGGCATTTACATATGTAAAAATTCCCTTGTTAATTGGGGCATTAAAATATGTAAAAATTCCTTGTTAATTTGTGTTCATTTATGTGTTTTCAGATTTAAGTTTGTTTATGTTTGTTTATGTTCATTCACATTAGTTCATATATATTTATTTATGTTCGTTTATCTTTGTTTAGTTATGTTTGTTTAGATTTAAAAAAATGAACATAAACGAACACAGATATTCATTTTTAAATAAACGCACATGAACATAAATATTTGTTCGATTAATTATAAAGTTAAATGAACGAACACGAATATGCCCTTGTTCGTGTTAATACGATTCATTTACGAGCTTTCAATATTCACATTGATGAATACATGGTTTTATTCTCTAGCCTCTACCGATTTTATTTGTGTTCGTTTGTGTTCGTGAACCGTTCGTGAGCACATTTATTTTCTTAATGAACGAACACAAACATAAAATCTCGTTCGGTAAGTGTTCGTGAACCGTTCGTGAACACGGTTTTTTCTTAACGAACGAACATGAACAAGGCCTTGTTCGTGTTCGATCGGTTCGTTTACAACCCTACCTATACTTATAACTAGAGGTGAAAAATAAAACCCGAATCCCGGACTCGAAAAAAAACCCGAAACCGGTTTTTTAACCCGGGTTTTTAATACCCGAACCCGAACCTACCCGTAGGATACTGATAGGATATGACTTTCAATGTTGAAACCCGAATCCGAACCTGATCTAAACCCGATAATACCCGAAACCCGGTTCTAGTTATACCCAAAACCAGGGTTTTTTGAATACCCGAACCGGGTTTTGGCATACCCAAACTGGATTTTTTGTGTTCCGGGTTATTAGTATTTGTACACATGTGTCGGTGTGGCACTTGGCAGTGGTTGTGTGGCTACCCATAGATCTATAGTCGTTCTCCAACAGATCTTTTTTAAAGCACATATTTGATATAAACACTTATTTAGAGCATCGTTTTTTGATATACCAAACAACAATTTAAAACACATAAAATATATATTTTTTATACCAATTGTTTAGTTGTTTATATATGTTTGAATGAACTTTTAATTTTGTATGCAAAAAAATGGAGTTATGATAAAAAAACGAAGCATGCCCGTTAACAGAAGAACGCTATAGAAAAAGGTTTTTTAAATACCCGAAAATAGGGTATTCAAATACCAGGAAACTGGGTTTTTTCAATACCTGGAAATAGGGTATTCAACCACCCGGGTATTGAAGACCGGTTCAATACCCGACCCGGACCCGGTACATAGGGGTATGGATTTTCAAGCCAATACTCGGACCCAAACCCGACCCGGGTATTAATATACCCGATTATACCCGAACCCGAGTTTTTCTAATACTCGATTTGTGCACCTCTTCTAATAACGCCTATTTATGAAAATCAATGGTGCACGTTAGAGATGAGCGTTTTCGGTAGGGATATCAATTGATACCGGTACGGTTCTGGTATTTCCCGAATTTTACATGAAATACCGGTACGAACCGATATTGGTACCAAAATTTTGTGGTTTTCGGTACCGGTATGATACCGATTTCATCCCATCCCTAGTGCACATCATTGACAAGAATTGTTTGCAAGTTTTGAAATAATCATTTGTCATAACAATCATTTTCAGCATGTTTTTTTGGTAAAGCATGAACGCAAACAAGCCATCAGCATATGATAAGCCCATTAAGGTACTAACACCTAAATAAGTTGATTGACCTTTTTTTAAACGGCCAATAGAAACTTGTATATATAAATATAAGGCTTAGGGGACTAAAGACCCTAAAACAAACATACTTATAGTGTCACCACCAAAACAACATATCCACAGTTCTGACTTCTGAACCCACAAATAAGTTGTTAACATATGATAATGCTCATTAACAATGAATTAGTGAAGTCATCGCCTTCATAAGCCATTAAAACCTCAATGATTGGTTTTGACCTAAAATGGTTTTATGAGACCTATAAAATTCATTAGCATATGATAAGGGTCATTAACACTAAATTACTCAACTTATCATCAATACATGTCGATAACGCCTAAAGGACCTAGTGTAGTTTAAAAAAGTCATTAGCACATGATAAAGCCCATTAATTACCGGTAAATTAGTGGACTTATCTACAAACATAAACCTAAAATGACTTGGCATGCCTAAAATATGTCATTAGACTATGTCAATCTGACTATGGCCACACCATTAACGGTAAGTTAGTGGACTTATATACAAACATAGACCTAATAAGTAATAACATGTTATGAAAAAAAATGTTAAAGAGACTAACATAAGATAATTAATCATTTATCCGTTGCCTATGTATCAAAAACTATATAAAATATTTGTAACAATATATTTCTTGTTTGAAACATAACCAAAACCCGACTCATTTCAATCAGTTTTAACTTTTAACAATCTACTGTGTCATACATTTGACATTATATATTTCACATGTAACAGAAGTGGAATTGTTTCTAATCGAAATAAAATTTAGTTAACTCCAACTGATGTAAGGCCCCGTTACCGGTAGCCCTACTTTCGTGTTGGATTTACTCATAAACGCAGTTCTAAATATCAGAGTTAATAAAAACATTCGCGGAATATAAAAGCTTTCATAAAACATTTCATAACAAAACACGTCTTGTCTTAAAACATCATTTTGTCTTTCAAAATAAACGAAACATTAAACTTAAACGTCTTGAGTCTTCCGATGCCAGCCTCTTATTCAGTGTCACGTGTCTCCTCAAGTGAGCTGCCTCATCCTACTCACCTGCGTGCATACTAATAGTCAGCTATGCTGAGTGAGTTCTAGTTAATCATACACTATGCAATACACATAAACTTATATTCTTTCATTCATACTTTCATACTTTCATACTTTCTTTTGTATTAACTTACTTTCATATCTTACGTTATAAAGAGCATTACGCCCTACATTCCTCGAGTATTATTAGGGCTCGGTACCCTCCTTCCTCGAGTATTATTAGGGCTCGGTACCCTCTTTCCTCGAGTATTATTAGGGCTCGATTCCCTCTTTCCTCGAATATTAGTAGGGTTCGGTTCCCTAGTTCTCGAATATTAGTACGGTTCGATTCCCTCTTCGTTACCGTACATCCATCCTTTCCTGCTTTTATTAACTTTATCACATTTATACACATAAGCATACATATCATACTTACCTTATACTTAGCGTTACAACCTGACAGTACATGCAATATCCGAAGATCGTTCACGTACCGTCAAGCCATCATTCATACATTTCACATTATTCACATGAGGCATACACTTATCTCTTAGGATAAGCGTATTAACAAACATATTGAGTATGCACACAGCCCCGAAAACATGACACATAATTGGGGCTAGAAACTCACCTGAACACGGTTACGCTCACCGTTAATCGTAATCCCTTTCTTCAATTGTGCACGGCTGACTGTAGGTATACGTATCAATTAACTATCACTTCTCATATCATCTTTCTAGTCTTAACTAGTACCCACAACGTACGGGGGTCCGGGGGCAGCGCCCCTGGTAGCGGGGTCTAGGGGTGGCAGCCCCTAGCAGGGTCCAAGGGGCAGAGCCCCTGGCTGGGGTCGAGCTGCCAGGTCAGCTTGGAAAAATTTTATTTACATTAACTGTCTTAACACATTTTCCATTAGGTTTTTAATTTATTTTCTAAGCGAACTTAACTTTAGGCGAAGTTAAACCTTAGGCGAACTTAGCTTTAGGAGAAGTTAAACCTTAGGCGAACTTAGCTTTAGGCGAAGTTAAACCTTAGGCGAACTTAGCTTTGTTGGCGAAGTTGTCATCAGGCGAACTTAGCTTTGCAGGCGAAGTTGTCATCAGGCGAACTTAGCTTTGCAGCGAAGTTGTCATCAGGCGAACTTAGCTTTGCAGGCGAAGTTGTCATCAGGCGAAGTTGTCATCAGGCGAACTTAGCTTTGCAGGCGAAGTTCATCAGGCGAACTTAGCTTTGCAGGCGAAGTTGTCATCAGGCGAATTTAGCTTTGCAGCGAAGTTGTCATCAGGCGAACTTAGCTTTGCAGCGAAGTTGTCATCAGGCGAACTTAGCTTTGCAGGCGAAGTTCATCAGGCGAACTTAGCTTGCAGGCGAAGTTGTCCAGCTGCAGGTACTGTTCGTCCTTAAATCCCTTAATCATCTTCGTTTCTTAACCAAATAACTCGATTTAGGTATTCACGGAATCGTCTGACCAGCGCCTACAAACCCCAACCATTAAATCGACCTAACATCGATGTTTAATGGGTGCGATTTAGGCATATAGGTTACGGGTTCTTTTATCAATCGATTAACCCATCAAATCATATCCATTTTCAGTAAGTTTAGCTTTGTTGGATTCGTTTTTACCATACAAACACAGATCTATCATTTCTATACTAATCCAAACCTAAACGAACAAGTTCTCGATATAAACGTACCGTAAATGAGTCGAACTACGAACACGAGCTGGTCTTGTTGCTTTGGTTCGTCACGACGATCTAGCACCAACGAGCTCGGGTCCTCGCCTTTGGATCTTGGTTCGGGTTGTGTGTGTTTTGGAGTGTGTAGAGATTAGGATGGATAAATGGATGGAATGGAAAGGATTGGGGTTTAAGGGGGTATTTATACTCCCTTAAGAATATGGACCGAAGGCCCATATTTCCTTTTGGTCCATATCTAATCCCATCTAATTATCCTACTAAGTCTTCATATTTTGCTATTATTATTATCGTTCCACTAACTCGTTTATTTCACCCGACAAAATAATATATTAAATATTACTTTAGAAATTTCGGGATGTTACAACTGAACATTCTAAAAAGCTTAAAGTTTAAAATAAAATTGGAAACCGGTCGAATTTGTTGCTTTTCGTTGATTGTATCACTCATTGACAAACTCATTTACCAAGTATAAAAGATTGAATACTCACAATGGTAAACAATTACCTCAATGATAAATTAAGAATTTGCTTATTGAATATTCGGTGTAAAGGCAAACCCATATTGACTTAGGATGAGAGGCTATTAGACATACCTTCATCTCTACGAAGACATGGTAGATGATATGACTTTTGGAAGTCTAGATTAAAGTTAAGAACTTTACAATGAAAGATATAGTTTTGGTTAAAATTGTGTCTTAGGGCCATAACTTTGTTGTTGTATCTAAATTCTTTCATTATTAGTACTAAATACTACACTATTCTAATATATTATTTGTTATTTTATTCGTTTTACTATTATGTTGTTTGTTATGGAGTTGGAGGTCTCGTTGGAAACAATTTGTTTATCACCAAGGATAAATATAAGGCTTACTTATATCTCACCCTCCCCATACTTTGTTGATAGCTTTTTTTTCTGCATGTTGTATCAAATATCCATAATCTTCTTCTTAATTACACAAACATTGTTCTTGATTTGGGTCTCATAATTCTCATAAAATATAAAGTTCTCAATTGAAACCCCTCTAAACTTAAATGTGTTAACCTATAATACTCGTTCATATTAATCGTTGAATGTATAAACACACACTATATGCATTGTTGAATACATGTTTACCCGTTCCAAACATGGAATCGGTCACATAATTTGAATGAAGTGTATGTCCCGTGACAAAACAGCTATGAGAAAAGTAGTATTTGTCCTTTCAGTATTAAAGTTCTTAGTTTTTAGCCATAGATTTAAATCTGATTTTACTATTTTAGGTTTCTTTGGTCATAAACGGAGAAGTGTTATAGCTCAAATATGATATGGGCTTTTAACTTATAGTAAAGTGAACCTCGGCCACATTTTGCGGACTGTGGGCCAACCTGTGGAGGGTGGTCACAAGGAGGAACCCCCCCCTTCTCAGTGACGAGCTTACGGTGTCTGTTTTGCAGGTTCCCTAAAGTACAACTTACTCTGCTGGACCTAACCTTCGTGGGAAACATTATCTAGCCCCCAGATTATCCATAATCTGCCCGGGGTCGCTTAGTGTTTCTTCATTGGCGCCATCCGTGCATAAAGCTAGAACTACATCTTTCTCCAGTTTTTCAAAACTTCCAAGATGACTAGAGAAATTCCGGTAACCACAACCCCAGCCACTGGGGTTAACACCGGCAACACAATGTTTACAAACACTACCCCAGCCACCCAAGCTGGGGCAAGTGAAATACATTTTACGAACACTACCCCAGTCACTCATGTAGGGGCAAGTGGAGTAAATATTCCACTGGGATTCACTGATGCCCAGCTGGAAAAACGACCTCGAGCCCCTCGCCAAACACTTGATCAAGTGAAGGCATGGGCCGAGGCACGTCAAAGAGAATTTCAGGCTGAGTTGGACGAACGCTTGCGTTCAGTCCAACAAGCTGAGGAATTCGGTAGTACTCGCCAGCACCTCAACATGAGTAGTGAGTACGAGTACTCAGACGGCGAGGGGGAAGACTCCGACACCGACGCGAACCCTCGCCATAGGGCGAAAGGGAAGCGTAAGGAAACGGATCCCCAGCCAAAAAGGAACTTTGGGGAAGCATTCCAACCAGTCACGGAAAAAAGCTCTCGCGACTTCTCCAAGGCCTTTAGACCTACTGCTACAAACGCAGGAAGGTCAAAATTTGCAAGGGACATCGCAGAAGCAATCGCCCCGAGGAGTGCCAAACAAATGTCCAACGTTGGCACATACGATGGTCTATCCGACCCAGATGACCATCTGAACAGGTTCATTGCGGGGGCAACCGTCAGTAACTGGACGGAACCCACGTGGTGCTACATGTTCCAGATGACTCTGGTAGGAGCAGCCAGAGCATGGTTCGACCGTTTACCGGTCCACCACATTTATGACTGGGCAGACTTCCAGAACAAGTTCAGTCAACAGTTTAGTCAACAGAGGAAACACACTGAGGAGCAGTGGACGATCCTCAACTGTGTCAGAGAAGAGGATGAATCCTTACTAGACTTCATCACCCGCTTCAACTCCAAGAAGGTGAGTCTGGGCAACATCAGTGAAGACCTCGTTCGCGCCGCTTTCATTCAGGGCGCTGAATACCCAGAACTCATCCGCACTCTGACGGGTAAAGACGGTATGCCATCCACGTGGGATGCCATAATGACGGCAGCCAAGCGCTTTGCCGAAACAGAGAAACAGCTGGGAAGAGATCTCCCCCACAATACAAACCTCTACACGCAGAGGACAAGGGAGAATAATGTAAGAACCGCCCGGCTAAACAAAAAGAGGCGGCAAGGTATTTGGCAGTCAAGGATAAACTTTGACGCCCCCTCAAGCTCTCGCCCTCTGGTTGGCGGAAGGGACAAAACGCACCCTTTGAACCGAAAAAACCGCTGGACGCCACTCACCAAGAGCGTCACGGAGATATTTGCCACGGAAAAACTGCCATGGCCAAAAGCTCCAGTGATCCGACAGAAACCCAATGCGGATCAAAGCAAGTCTTGTGACTTCCATGGGACAAAGGGCCATAGCACTGAGGAGTGCACATCCTTGAGGGACATCGTCGAGACATTCGTCAAGGATGGGAGGCTCGCACACCTCGTGGCATCTATCAAGAAGGGAGGAAGGAACGACAACAGGTACAGGGGTAACGGACGGAAGCCCGTCGACATTAGCATCAACATGGTCCATGGTAAGGTCAGAGGAAGAAAGAGACCAATGACCGAACCATGCGCATGGAAGGAAGCAGAAGTGCGCTTCCCGCGAGTGCCGGGAGGCCCAAACAAAGAAGGCCCCATTGTCATTAAAAGCCAGCTGGGGCACTACATCACCTCCCGCACCCTCGTTGACAATGGCGCATCGTCGACAGTGATGTACAGGCAGTTCTTCGACAAGCTCGATGATGAAGACAAGGAACGCCTGGAGACGGTCTACGCTTCAATGGAAGGGTTTGACGGCAGCATGAACACTCCCTTGGGCATCCTATCTTTCCCCGTCACTCTCACTGATGGAAATTATTCACGCACGGAGGATGTGGATTTTGTTGTGATGAAAAAACCACATCATACGTATGACATCCTATTCGGGAGAGACGGGATGGCAAGATTCAACGCTGTGGTATCCTCAGTCCACGGCATGATGGGATGGCCAACAACTGAAGGCGTAGCGATGATCACGGGCATTCCCCAGGTATGCATCGCATCTGTCTCCTCTAAACCCAAACCGAAGATGGCCAAACAAACCATCACTGAGCCTGAACAGTGGGCATTCAATGGGAAATATCCCGATCAGGCCGTTACCATTGGCCCGACAATTGTTGATCCAACACGCACCTTACTCAAGCGCTTACTGCAGCGAAACGCAGACATCTTCGCGTGGACACCAGCCGACATGACTGGTGTACCCCGGGGAAAGGCAGAGCATAAGCTCAAATGCGATCCGGCCGTAACGCCGATCGTACAAAAGCGCAGAGTAATGGGGCCCGAGCAAACCAACGCGTGCAGAACCCAAGTCAAGGAACTCCTTGATGCGGGCATCGTGCGCGTTAGCAAATATCAAACATGGGTTGCAAATCCCGTAATGGTACCGAAGAATAACAAACAATGGCGCATGTGCATAGATTTCAAAGATTTGAATAAAGCATGCCCCAAAGATTGTTATCCGTTGCCAGAAATTGATCTCAAGGTGGATTCGGTGGCACCATTTCGCCTTAAATGCTTCTTGGATGCGTATAAGGGGTACCATCAAATCCACATGGCTGTGGATGACCAGGACAAAACCGCCTTTCGGACGCCCGATGGCACATTTTGTTATAAAATGATGCCGTTCGGACTTAAGAACGCGGGGTCCACGTACCAACGACTAATGGACAAAGAGTTTCACGCCCAAATTGGGAGAAACTTGGAAGTCTATATGGATGATTTGGTCATCAAAAGCCCCGAGCCAGAGACGATGTTGAAAGACATTGAGGAAACTTTCAACACGCTCAGAAAGATAAACATGAAGCTCAACCCGAGCAAGTGTTCATTTGGGGTGGAAGAAGGGAAGTTCTTAGGGGTCATTATTACTAAAGATGGCTTCAGAGCGAACCCTGAAAAGGTCGAAGCCATTGTCAAAATGGAATCACCTACCACCATAAAACAGGCTCAAACACTTAATGGACGACTAGTCGCGCTTAACCGCTTTTTGGCAAACCATGCGGATAGGTCGTTCCCTTTTGTGTCAACACTAAGAAATTGTTTAAAGAAAACGCACTTCCGCTGGACACCAGAAGCGGAAGCAGCTTTCCAGGAGATTCGATCACGCCTGATCGAACTCCCAACACTCACAGCACCACAAGCGGGAGAGGAGTTAATCCTATACCTCTCCGCAACAGATAGAGCAACCGGGGCAGTCCTGCTTGTAGAACGAAAAGGCATCCAGATGCCAATCTATTATGTTAGCCGCGTGCTGGCAGACGCGGAAACCCGGTACTCTACCCTGGAAAAACTGGTCTTGGCACTTATACACGCTTCACGCAGGTTGAGACGATATTTCCAGGGTCACCCAATCACTATTCTCACCAACTTCAAACTCTCAAATGTTCTAGGCAAACCCGAGTTATCGGGACGCCTAGCCAAATGGGCAATTGAATTGGGAGAATATGCGATTCAATACAAGCCGAGACCAGCCATTAAAGGCCAGGTCCTGGCTGATTTTATTGCCGAAGTCCCCGCTGCGCGGGAGAAAGAGTGCCAGGAGGAGGTTCAACCCTCCCCAGCACACGAAATCGATGAGGTCTGGCGACTCTATACTGATGGAGCAGCTAGTAACGAGGGTTCAGGCGCAGGGTTAAAATTAACAAACCCAGCAGGCCAGGAATATACTTATGCTATTCGGCTGGATTTCCCAAGTACGAATAACGAAGCTGAATATGAAGCATTCCTGGCCGGATTGAGGATTGCGCGTAAAATGGGTGTAAAAAATTTGGAAGCCCATGTAGATTCCATGCTAGTGGCAAACCAAATAAACGGGACGTACACGGCTGTAAACGACACAATGGCCCTGTACCTTGCCCAGGCCAAAGCCATCATGCGCGATTTTAACGATTGTAAAGTGATACATGTCAAGCGCAGCGAAAACAAATCTGCGGATGCGTTAAGCAAGCTTGCATCACTGGCCTTCACCCACTTGGGTAAGGACATCCGCGTGGAACTCCTCGAAACACCATCAGTCCCGCACAAGGAAATTTGTGTCATCCAAACCGGTACAGAAACATGGATGACCCCAATAATAAAATACCTTGAAGCAGGAACGTTACCAGAGTCGAAGTCACAGGCAAGAAAACTACGCTGTAAAGCACTGAATTATCAGCTGGTCAATGACACCCTTTACAGACGTAACTTTCTTGGCCCATTGTTAAGATGCGTGGACAACCAAGATGCTGACTACCTCCTAAGGGAGGTTCACGAAGGCATCTGTGGAGTACACGCAGGCCCCCGCGCTGTGGTAGCCAAGCTAAACAACGCGGGATACTTCTGGCCGGGTATGCATATGGACGCGTTGGCATACATCAGAAAATGCAGATCTTGTCAGCTTTACGCACCCAACACGCATCGCCCGAAAAATGAACTTGTTCCTGTCACTTCCTCATGGCCATTTCAGAAGTGGGCCATTGACGTGACAGGCCCATTTCCAACAGCAGCTGGGAATGTTCAGTTCCTAGTGGTGGCCATTGACTACTTCACCAAATGGATAGAAGCGAAACCTTTAGCCCAAACAACCGCAAAGCATATCAAAAAATTTATTTGGGAATTTATTATTTGTCGTTTTGGACTTCCACAGAATTTGGTAAGCGACAATGGCACCAACTTTGCTGACAAGAAGCTACAGCAGTGGCTGAAAGAACTTCAAATCACCCACACCTTTACCTCAGTGGCACACCCGCAAGGTAACGGTGAGGTAGAAAGAGCAAACAAGAGCATCGTCGAAGGCATCAAGAAAAGACTCTTGGAACACAGATCCGGCTGGGTGGACGAGCTTCCGCACGTCCTTTGGGCAAACAGAACGCTGAAGAAGACCAGTACGGGAGAAACCCCGTTCAGTCTCACTTATGGCACTGAAGCCATGATCCCAGTCGAAATCGGTTTACCCTCACCAAGGGTCTTAATCCAACCAGAAGACAATGATGCGGAAAGACGGTTAGACCTTATGCTAACCGAAGAGCGCAGAGACTTAGCCGCCGTGCGTGAAGAAAACTACAAACGACAAATGCAAAAGTACTACAACACGCGGGTAAAACTCTGCAACTTCAAGGAAGGAGACTACATACTGCGTAACAACGAGGCTTCGAACCAACAACGCCCAGGAAAGTTGGCCCCGATTTGGGAAGGGCCATACATCATCAAAGAAGTTCTGGGAAAGGGCGCGTACCGGCTCGAAAGGCTCGATGGCACTCCCATCCCTAGAACATGGAATGGAGCTCAATTACGCAAATGTTATATGTAGATCAATTCCAACTTGTAAAGAAAAGGCCTAGAGCCACTTCTAATGGAAATGATTCTCCTTTCACGATGTATTGATAGCTTGTAACCTATGAACTTCCCTTACGGGAAGAAGTAGTTGCGTGTGGAAGGCGGCAATACCCGCATAAACACAACGCCAAAATGTTAAAAAAGTTCCTAAGGAAAACCTACACGCAGGTCAGATATAGGTAAAGTTTAGCCATCCTTGGAAGTGCAAGTGACGGTCTTACCCGCACAATCACGAACAAGGAAGCCAAACTTAACTTACCGTCTACCACGTTATAAGGTTAACTTATGAACACTTAAAAAAAAAAAGGACAAGAAAAACCTACACGCAGGTCAGATATAGGTCTAAAGTTAAAGCCATCCTAGTAAGTGCAAGTGACGGTTACACCCGCACAATCACGAAAGAGGGAGCGAAAACTTTAGTCCATTATCAACCACGTTCAAAGGTTTAACTTAATGCCTTAGAAATTTTGAAAAACCTACACGCAGGTCAGATAAAGGGTAAAGATTAGCCATCCTACCAAGTGCAAGTGACGGTTTTACCCGCACAATCACGAAGGAGGAGGCGAAACTTTAACCCATTATCAACCACGTTCAAAGGTTCTTATTCTAAGCACTTGGGAAATTGCTAATTTAAACTAAGTATGCAAGTCATAAGTTTATAAAGCAAAGAACCCAAGGAAATAACAATCTTATACGCAAAGAGATTAATATTTCACAATCAATTACAAGAAGGGCTGGGTAACTACCCGCCTAAAAGAAATCTATACAAAGCTAAGTCTATCCTAGCAGCGGGAAGGGATCTTCAGGATCAGGCTTCAGGGCCACCTCCGCTTGGGCCAGCACCATCAGAGCGCGGCTGCCCAAGGAAAGCCTTAAGGATGTTTAGCCCATCATCAGCAGCAGCGACTTCATTCACCTTCTCCACCACTGGATGCGGGAAGGCAGCATACTGATTCACAGCTTGGTCATAAGCAGCTTCAGTATTAACATTGAATAAAGGGAAGTTGGAGGGCGGAAAGCCTCTCTCAGCAAACCCTAGACCAAGCAGGAAGCCAGTCTTCTGCCCATCCTCATGAGAAGCGTTGAGGGCTGCGCTCATTGCATCGTCGTAAGAGGTCTCTGAGAGGACCTGACGCACAACCTACAAAAGAATACTTAGAACATTTTCTAATTACGAGCAGAAAGCGTAAAGAAAAAGAGGATACCTGAGGCAACGCTTCTCGAAGCAACCATTGGAGGGTAGCTTGACTTTCTTTACAAGCACGTTCGGCTCCGCTTTTATCAAGGTTGGCAAGTTGAACTTCCTTGGCGGCAGCTTCTTCGACGCTTTTGAGTTTCCTTTCAGTACGGTCAAGCACCCCCCTCTGGTCAAGGATCTCCTGCAGCTTCTTGGCATCTTCCATTGCCAAGGCGTCATGAGCATGCTGAAGAGCCTTTAATTTGCATTTAAGCTGCTCATTCTCTTCGCGAAGTGGCTCAGCAACAGCTTCAGCCTTGGCAGCCCTCTCAGTTGAGTTTCGCGCAGTCTCCTTGGCCAGCCGAAGCTGTTCATTCACAGCTTGGGCAGCCTTGGAGCGGGCCTCGAGTCGCGCCTGGACTTCAACCTCAAGGGCCTTGAATGCCTTCTCCTTCTCGGCTGCGGCAGCGGCCAACTGCCGGTTCTCCTCCCGAAGAGCCCGCGCTTCAGATATATCTTTGGCGCGAGCTGCTTTTAACTTATCGTTTTCACGACAAAGCAGCTCGACGCGGGGCTGCGTTCGGGCCTGGAGAACCCGAAGCTCATTGGTTAGCCTACCCTCTTGGTAGCTAGCCATGGCTTCCCCCAACGCACCATGAGGAGCAGCGTGGCGAGCCCAGTCCACGCACTCCACAGGGGTGCGAAGGGTTGTTCCTCGGCGTATGTTCCATCTTGGAACATACACTTCATTGGAATCCGACACTGCAAAAGAAACAAAGGCAGTTAGGAAAAGATGATAAAAATATGTAAAGGAAAAAGAACCCTACGTACCTGTAGGGTCAATAACAGGCCGATAGCCGCCAAACCCATCACCTGAACCTAAAGGAAATCCATCCAACAGGTCAGGCAGACGGGAAGGTGGCATAGATCGGCGGGAAACCTGGCGCATACCTGAAGGTCCGGCCGTCGGTGCCGGTGGCGCAGGTATAGTGGCAGCCGCTGTGGTAGCCATGGTTGGCGCCACCTCCTCAGCAACAGTAACCGCCGGCTCCGTGAAAGATGCTGTAAAAATTGCACTCACGGCCGGCGGAGACACCTTCTCAGCTGGAACAGCCTCAGGAAGGCTGGAACCAGCGGAAGCAGGCGTAGACGCCTGGGTCGATGCCTCGGGAAGGCTGACCGAGCCTACCGTCATTGGCGGGGGAATACTTGCTCCAACTCCACCCTGGAATGCGTCAACATCCACACCTACACAAGCAAAAGTGTTAGAAAAATTTATTTTAAACAACAAATCTAGACAAGAATTATGGGGGTACTTACGGGGTTTCTTGAGCTTGAACGCACGGACGAGCGGGGGCGAACCCGATGGAGCCGGCCTCTTGCCACCGGTAACCGTCGTTGCCGCTGCCTCCTCGGAGGTGACACCTGCAGCCTCCAGAGCGGTGGTCTCTTCACCACCGGGCTTCCCCGCCACCTCTGCATTATCTGACTCCGAGTCAGATAGGACTACCGGGTCGGCCGTAGAGGCCACCTTCTCCTTGCCCTTCGCGACGGCAGCCTTTCTCTTCCGCACCAGTGGAGGACCTTCTGCGGATTCCTCAGAAGAAGAAATGTCATGAACTCCAGCAGCAGGCACAGCTTTGAGAGGTTCAGGGTAGAAGATAGGCTTACCTGGCCGACGGTGGCTCAGGATCTCTTGGCCTGGCGGGTAAACCTCCACAAACCGACCCGCAGTCTGCTCGAGGATGGGCAACTCGTTCTCGTCTAGAGCACGAGTACCCATCCGCGCAGGACCATCTTCCTCCCGCGGATTCAGGAGCGACTGAAGATCGTTACCCTCTGAAATCAACAAGAAAGTTAGAAAAAATCGTAGTCAGCAAAAAAGAAACAAGACATACCATAAGGGGTAGAGTTCGAACCATATTCAAGGACGATCGGAACCTTATCCGCATTCGCCGCCTTCCACACCCGGCTCATCCCCAGCATCACCATCGCCGACTCCGGAAAACGGAAAACCGGGGACTGGACCCGGGATATCTTCGAAAACCATTCCGCCTCCTCGTAGTTAAGGGCGGGAAGGTTCGGAAGCGCCTGGCCATTCTTAAACTTCATGGCGATGGGGACGGCGCGAGCGGATATGAAGAAGAACTCTCTTCTCCATGAGCGAAGACTCCGCTCGGTGGTACAAATCTTTAAACCCTTTATACGGGTTGTAAGAGTGTACCACCCCTGGATGCACCTCCAAGTGTAGAAGGTCATCAGACGGTCAACAAAGGGCTCAAGGCCCAGTATCCGGCACACCCACTCAAAGTGCCGGACCTTGGCAATGGCCATGGGGTGCACCTCTGTCAGGTGCACACCGTGCCTCTCCAGGACACGGTACACAAACTTTGTCAACGGAAACCTAAGGTTTCCGTAGACAAAGAATGCAGCATAAACCCCGATCTTGCCACTAGGGGCATCGTACACAGTATGGTGGGGTTCAGGAAACTCAGGCTCGAGAGACTCGAGCATGAACTTCCTGACGATATACTGGTACAGATCGACAGGAAGAGAACACTGGCATTCGCCAGCAGTCTTCTGATCATCAGTATCATGAGAAGACATGGTGGAAAAAAGAAAAAGATTTCAGAGTAAGGCTTTACTGAACAGAAAAATTTGCCGGAAATTACTTGAGAAGAAGAAGAAAGGTGAAAGTGTGAATTACAGATAACTCTCTTCCCCTTTATATAGTAATCGCAATTAATGCGGTGAATTTAATGCGGAGGAGAGAGAAATCAAAGGTGCAATGAAACTATGACACGTGGCAAAAAGCAGGCTGGCAACAGCTGTTGAAAGGACGTGTGCCAGTAATTTCGCGGCCACGCGCCAGAAAAATCACGCCCACGCGCCTGAAAAAGCGACTGGAATGACCATGTTCTGTCACGTCACCATAACTTCCTGCACGTCCTGACAGTCAGAAGAAACTGTCGCGCGACGTTTCAGAGGTTTGGACTGTTCTTATCTTTTCACCAACTCTTCGAATTTCAAAATTCAAAATTCGAAAATATTAAAAAGCGGGAAAATCCCCCCTTACCTTGGCAAACAAGTAACCGTAAGACGGATGCGGGTACAGTGTTAAGGCGAAACCCTTCACACACCTAGCACCCGCAGGGAATTGAAGCCAAGAAAACCTTGGCAAACAAGTAACCATAAGACGGATGCGGGTACAGTGTTAAGGCGAAACCCTTCACATACCTAGCACCCGCAGGGAATTGAAGCCAAGTATTCCTCGGCAACCAAGTAACTATAAGACGGGTGCGGGTACAGTGTAAAGGCAAAATCCTTCACATACCTAGCACCCGCAGGGAATTAACGCCAGGAATACCTTGGAAGTAAAGTAACCGTAAGACGAGCGCAGGTACAGTGTTAAGGCAAAACCCTTCACATACCTAGCGCTCCGCTGGGAATTGAAACCAAGAAGGATCTTCTGGGCAATGCTTGCGGAAACGGAAATAACATCCCCGCATAGCGGGAGCGTCGAGAACTACGTTGTTTGAAGCTCCAAGATGGAATTGGTGGTCTTAACATAATTGATCACTATGTTCGAAACTACCAAAACCTCATGGAAAATACATACAACTGGGACTCAATGCTCCTGACTTGCGAGGAGGTTACAGACCTACCCGCATCATACCCAAAGACCAAGCAGGAAACTCGGGCATTTCTGCAAGTGACAAGGACTTCCCATGGAAAACCTTACAAAACCCTTTTCAAAACCCTTTGCTTAAGTCCAAAAGTTCACCTCACTTTATTAAACACGCATGAGAAGAACATTGGACTGGGGGGACTTGAAGAGGTAGGTCCCAGCAGAGACCAGTTGGTCCCGCAAGACTCACCTTCAACAGGGTTGTCTGCGCAAAGGCCATCTGCTCCCGCAGGACCCACCATGCTCATAGAATCTTACGCGCAGTACGCAAGCTGTACACGCAGGGAAAGCCTCCCAATGGTGAAGTACCCCGCCTGTTCCCGCAGTTGCGGATACAAGCCATCAGGGAAGGCTACCCGCAGACAGCAGGGCTACACGTACAAGACTAGCTACTTCAGCAGTCACATGAAGGCATGAGCAAGGCGGGAACAATCCCGCCCAAATGAGCCAGTCTGATTCTGAAAGATCTTTTGTACCATACCTACCAAGGTATGGATAGGACAGATGATCTGACCAGAACAGCCCATGAGCCAATCACAGGGTGACAGCTCACCGACAACAGTGCGAGGAGGAGCACCCTCTAGTACTGTTTGTCACTATTAGCCGCTGCCTACTCACCAACCCTCACTGTGGAGCAGGCGCAGCCTACAGTTGGTGGAATAGTATTACTGTTGGCCGTAACCTATTCACCAACCAGCATGGCCTGCGTACAATCCACAGTCAGTGGGACGTGCATGGTCTACAGTTGGTGGAATAGTGCAGCCGACTTTATTACTGTTGGCTGTAACCTACCCACCAACCAGTATGGCCTGTGCGTAATCCACTGTTGGTTGAACAGGAATACTATTCAGCCGGCTGTACCTTCTAGAAAACCTACCTTCGGCTATAAATACTCCAATATCTTGGAATGGTAAGATCATCTACTATCTCGTATAACTTACTTGATAATTGCTCTAATAGTATTCATATACTTTTATATTCAAAGAGCAATATAGACTGATTCTCACGCCGGAGGGTGGTCACAAGGAGGAACCCCCCCCTTCTCAGTGACGAGCTTACGGTGTCTGTTTTGCAGGTTCCCTAAAGTACAACTTACTCTGCTGGACCTAACCTTCGTGGGAAACATTATCTAGCCCCCAGATTATCCATAATCTGCCCGGGGTCGCTTAGTGTTTCTTCAGTATTAAAGTTCTTAGTTTTTAGCCATAGATTTAAATCTGATTTTACTATTTTAGGTTTCTTTGGTCATAAACGGAGAAGTGTTATAGCTCAAATATGATATGGGCTTTTAACTTATAGTAAAGTGAACCTCGGCCACATTTTGCGGACTGTGGGCCAACCTGGGCCGGGTCTCGTTTAGCAAATAACAATCAGAGGACTGACCCAAAAGTAGTGTTGCAAGTTGCAACGTTTGTGCGACTTGGTTGGGCTTGATCAAAGATTTAAAATAGTACGACGCTTTATTAATATTTATCTTATAGATTGTTTTTAATTTATTTATTTTCATTGTCTGTGAATACAATATTTTTTCCCATTCAATAAATGCTACTTTTTAGTTATCGTTTGAATAAAGTAACTTTGTTAAGTTATTAAAGTGTTAACAGAACAATGCGGATCCAGGAATACCCAAAATAAAAATAATTATAATTCGCCAAAATATCATACCAAAATTATTATACAACTAAAAAGAAACATGATAAAGAAACAAAAAAGAAAAATAAAAAAGGGTTTCACCTGAGACAGTTCGGGTCTTCTAAGATTGAATCAGTCCTTGGTTTCGATCTTCTAACTGGTCCGAACAAAGACCGGGCTTTGTAGCAACAAGTCTTCGTCAATGGTTAGTTGGGAAAGAGCTTGATGTTGTAGTTACTAAAGATAAAATGGTATAAACATGTGTAATAGTATTAGTAACCCCAATACACAATTTTATTAACAGGACTTCAAGAAACTTTTAACTTAGTCATTGTTTTGACTTGATAGTTATTTGTCACTCTAGCTAAAATTCTTAGAGATCACGGGATCTATGAGAATCTATAAACATGAGAATTGTTAAATCATCTTATCACTAACTACTAAAGAGAAACCGATACGGACCAACTAGTGGTCCAAAATCCAGTTGGTTTTAACTGGGTCTACCAGTATGGTTGTTATGAGTTCAAAAGGCAAAACATCATGTCGTTTGTACATTCAACTTATGAAAAAAGAAAGATTTGATCATACCACCACCTAAAATGCAAAGACATAAATTATTTAATCTAAACATTAACAAAGTGCAAGTTGCTTAAATTATTGTACAACTTGGATGATGAAAAAGCTTAGTGCCAAGAATCAAATTTCACTTGGAATTGACAAGATCTTAATATAGAACTTATGTACCTTTTTAAGTGGACTTTCCTTTCTAGAATTAGTGTTTGTAGGCCATTGGCAAAATGTATGATGTCTTTGATGAAAAGGGAGTGATGTTTGATGATGAATCATGAAAGGTCATGTTTTTCAATAGCATTATCATTTTGCCTCTTGACTTGTCTATTATACATATAAAAATGATTGATTACTTTTACGGACGTAGTTTGAATAAATCATGGCATTTTCATTAACATTACCTAACTTTGAGTTTTCAGAAATATAAATCTTATTAAATAAATAAGTGGAAAGCGGACATAAAACGATTATGATTTGACGTGTGTGACATGAAACAACCATAATCCTAATAAAATCGTATCTGTTGAAAGTTTTTGAGTACTAATAAGTGTTTAAGCTATGATTTCTTGCATGAAAAAAATGTCTCCATTTCAATGGCTTGAATGTTGTGGCCTCGTGTCCAACCATTGTGCTTGGTCACGCAATAACATGGATGGGTAGGTGGGCAAGGTCCATTCCTATTTTTAAGTACTTTTATATGCCCATTTTGTCACTTAATATGCGTGGATTTAATTTGGCTGTGTGGTTCGAGTCACAAATCAATTATATGTATTTGGTGATAGGTTTTAATGATCATGAGTTTGACTACTTGAAAAATGAAAACCCTTATCTATTTTATGTTTGGCTTTGAATATTGTTTTCAATGTTGTTTATATATTCAAGTGATTCAATGTTTTTATATATCTAGAATATGTAGCCATTCCCACTTTGGTGGGGTGGTAAGGTGGTATAGGTGTGAACGGGAAAGTCATGGGTTCAATACCCATAGTGTACAAAAAATTTAGGAATGAAATGATTAAGAGAATGAAATGGATCATTACCATTCATTTGTTTTGTTTGGTTAATCTATGAGAATGAAATTAATAATTACTTTACGTTGTTTGGTATCCAAAAAAATTGTAAGGATGAAATATAAAAAATAAAAATATTCCTATCCCAAAATATATATTTTTTACAAAAAAAAAATGAAATTGGCGACAGTGGTGGTGGTAGCTCCGGCGATGAAATGGTGGTGGTGGCGGTTAGGCGGGGTGGTTGTGGTGGTGAGGGTGGGGGTGGGGTGGAGGTAGTAGCATTGGTAGTGATGGCGATGGTAGGGTGGCGGCGACGGTGGTGGTGTTCAGGCAGCGACATTGGTGGTGGCGGTTATGGTCAGGTGGCGGTGGTAACGCTGGCGGTAAGGTGGTGGTGGTGGCGAAGGTGACAGTCGGGTGGTGGTGGTGGCGATGCTGGTTGTTGTTGTTAGGTGGTGGTGGTGTTGAGAAAGTAGGGTGAGTAAGGGATGAAATGAAAAAAAAAAGGTGGAAAGGAATGGTTTTGATGGAATGAGATTCTGTATGTAATGGATGATTCCATTCCATTGAGTAACCAAACATCACTTTCTTCATTCCCACATAAAGAATCATTACATTCCACCTGCCATTCCTGCATACTAAACGCTACCTAAGTTCTAACCATTCTATTAGGGGACCCGGGGCACTGCGTGAGGAACACCCATCACGCGTGATGGGTTCACCCAACACCGCCGCCGGTGCTTTGTCACGCAAGTGATGGTTGTGTTGCGTGATGGCCATCACGCAAGTGATGGTTGTTTTCCAAGAAAAAAGGACCGTTGGGAGAGACGTTGGGAGAGCCGTTGGTTCAAGCTGTCGCTCAAAAACTCAAAGCAATGGAACTCGTTTCTCCGGTGAGAATTTTCCGGCGAACTTTAGATCCAACGATTAAAAACCTTACGTTTACTGCATTTTGGATTTACTGATTCCTGATTACAATCCAAAAAGAGTTACAGCAACAAAATTTGTGGAAAATATAAACCAATATACGCTTAATTAGCCGCCGTCACCGCCGCGCGTCTCCGACGAGGTCTTACATCGCCGATTAGAGCACCGTTTGAAGCAAGGTTTATGCCAATCGGTTCATCTTTACACTCCGAAGAAAAGCCCTATGCTTTCATTTGCATACGCTAATCAAGAAGATCGAATTTTTAGTTTGAAATTCTAGGGATTGTAATGGGTTCTAGAGTTTTAAAATGGTTCCAGACTTCACTGTAACCGGTAAGGTGGAGTGTTGCTTATCCGATGGTGTGGTTGTGGTTCAGTGGTGTGGCGGTAGTGATTACCGGAGTTCGACGGTGGCAAGTGGTGGTGGGTTGGTGATGATGGCGGCTGTATATAGAGAGAGAAGGAAGAGAAGAGAGAGTATTTTTATTTTTTAATATTTATAAAAAAAAATTTCATCACACCACACCACACCACACCACCACCCCTAGTACTAATCCATCACATATGATGAATTTGGGGTTAGTGATGTGGCACCATTTAATTAGGTGGGGTGTGTGATGAGAAATTGCATCATATCCACCACCCCTCCCCCTTAGTACTTCTGTTATTCTTTTTTCTCTTTAAATCAATCTTTTATTAAAAATGTTTTTTTTTCAAAAATACATGTCAGATACAATAAACATGAAAAAGTAAGCAAACATCAAAATTGATCTTATCGTCTAATTATCAAATTCAAACTAAACGAAAACGAAACATGTCAAATAAACTTGATTCACTATCACTCTCAAATCTCAACTAATGAGTAATATGGTCAATTGATGATGAAACCGTTGATAGCAATTGAATAACAATTGAATGGATTGATGACCAAACAGTTGGGAATGCAAACTGAACGTCGCTGGTGGTCATAAAGGAACGTGGCTGCCGGAGGTATACGAACGTTCGCCGGAGATGCCGCAATAAATACAAGAGCGTCTTAAGAAAGAGAAAATAGAATATGAAAAGTCTCCTATATGCATTATAATGTAGTGTATATATATATATATAATGGCCGCCCTTGGGACATTAAACCATAGCGGAGCATCTTTAGGGTGGGGCTTCGATGCCATCGATGTTTACGTGGCGCTGACGTGACACGATGGAGGGGCTTCAAAGCCTCCCACCATAGAGGATGGTCTAAGGTTACTAGGGCACCTAGAGAAGTAACCAAAGAACCAGAATATGAGGACGTTTTAATTTTTTATTTGCTCATATATTTTTTCTTATTGTTTTTTATTTAAGTACCTGAAAGTTTATTTAATTGGTAGAGGTGTTATTCCATCCATGCCAACTATCTTTATGTGTTTTCACCATTCACATTCCATCACACACAATTTACTTAACTAATTCGGATAGTTGGAACAGAAGGAGTGCTAGTTTTGGAGATACAACCGATTTAATTGGGGTGCTTTTGGAAATGAAATCGATGTACCTAATAGAGTACTCGAAGGAGGGCCATAGCACCCTATAACTAACACAACCGTGATTGGATTTTAATTGATCAAGTGATCATAGTTTTTCCAGTACTTATAACCTAATAAAGTGATCAAAGATATTATTTTGTAGTTGGTTTGCTAGTCAAATAATATGGATATGATGGTTAAGGTTAGAGATCTTATGGTCTCAGACTCTCAGGTTCAAAAGGTGACTCAAAAGAGGTTTTTTCACATTGTGTGTTTCCTCCTTTATGGTGTTACTGGGTAAGTCAAGTCTAAAGTATCAAAATCAGTATGAACGATTGACATATAGTCTCAAGAAAGTTCTCTCGGGTATTGAGTATAGTCTAAACGTTGTAAAGAAAATAAGATTATTATTATTATTGTTTTTGTTATTATTATTACATTGAATCATCCTACACATAAATAATACTCATAGCTCGGTCCAACTCGTGAGACCTCACTCAGCACTCTTCGAAACACATTCACCTGCCGTTAGTTGGCCAAACAATTTATTTTACTCTCTATCCAATACGAGGCAACCATGTTGCCCAATTGGCATCCTTAAAAATTCCGAGCAAATAAATATTTGTAGACGGTGTTCATTTATCCAAAACACAAATGCCATTATAATATGGAGCCAACTCATTTTCTATTTGTAAGTAGTTACATCGCTTTGGTCATGATTTGGAATTAGTTTCTTTTCTTATCTTGAGACAAATTATAAAAATACATTAAATTCTAACAACATTAGAACTTTAAAAAGATCTACTAATAAAATTGAATATTTTTTAAATTAATTTATGAAACAAATTACAAAAGTATGTTAATGTCATGCAAAGTCATAAAAAGAGTTTATTTTGTAATGCAAAGTTAAATACGAGTCTTTTAAACCATGTGAGTAGTAAATAAAATTGTCAAAGCTACCTACTCCTAGCGGGTAAAATTGTTTAAATTTCATGCCAAAGGTTACAAGATGCTGAACCGCATATATCGATGATATTCAAGTTGTGAAGAAAACCAATATAGCTTACGATATTCAAGATGCCAGAGAAACAGCTTCTGAATCATTCAACATATATCTGAAACTTAATCATTAAACAAATCCATGAACCATCAAGACTCAAGAAATACATTTTCAGTAAGCCATAATTACTTTGTCTCTAATTAATTCAGATGTAATCTTTTAATGAAATCATTAAAAAAAATATTACCAAACAATCATATGAATCATTATCTTAAACTCCTCCATCAAAACCCCTCACTTATTGATATTTTTCAGATATTTTGATATTAAACTAATAATAAGACGGCCGTAAATCTAACCGTTAGTTGGGTCAAATATACACTTTCGTTTTCAGAGGAAAAAATCTATTCGGTCTCTCTCAACAGATGTCATTAAACAAGGGTAGATAGAAAAAACCATACTTATCACGTATGTATATTCAAAGGAATCTTCTTCAGATTTTTAAATATTATTTCCTTGGTGAGAAAGATGTATATTATTATTATTACAATAACAGAAGTACAAAACATAATAAAACTACCTACGCGTGTCATACTTTGTAATAGGTGTAACTATCTTGAATATACAAATCAACCTTAGGTCTATGTTAAAGATTTGTCCATGAAAGTCTTGAGCTTTGAGTCCTTAAGATGCTAACGGTTATATGAGAGACACGTTTAAAAGGAATACGTCAATGATTGTTAAAGAATACAAAGTTGGAATCATATTATCATAAGTCATAACGATCCATTTTTTTTTTCTATTTTAATATTTCGTTTATTTTATTTATTCATTCATTTTATTAATTCATATCATACAGAATATAAAAACCAACATCTTTCTAGATTAGTTAACAATGCTTTCATATATTTTTTTAGGAAACTGACTTTCTTGTGTGTTAAGCTACCCGCACTCTCCAATTTTAGAAAGTCCTGTTGCCCCACTCTGGTAGACCATGTTGTCTTAATTGGGTCCACGTTGACTTTGATGTTTCTTCAGGAAACCATACGGTCGCTGCCATTTGACAGATGTTGTGCCACCATAAAAAGCAGAACTCGCGGACGTAGCACACAATGGCACGAAATGCTTTCATATGTGTAGTAAAATCGAAACTGAAATATTTTAAGCTAAAAAATAATAATTTGTTTCATAAACTTCTAAAATTTAAATTTTCTCAAATTAGGTTGAACCGCTAAAGGTTTGGTTTCCGATTTGACGACCGATCTAGTTCGGTTTTGACAACATTGAATGAAGTAGAAAAGGCCAAGTCATGAAAAGTTGAAATAGAGGACAAACTGAAAGAAATGTTTGTAAAATAGACAAGAGATAAAAATAAAAGTAGTGTCGGATGAGACATCGTTTTCACCCCATACTCTCACCGAAGACATCATACTTTAAACCTTACCGACAATTTGGCATGCCTCTCCGTTCATTATTTAATTAGAAAAAACTAAAGTTCGACTTCGTAGCTAAATGCAATTATGTATTTAAAAATAAATGGAAGTATGTAACAAAACACGTTGCGTTACGGCGGTGTAGCAACGCGAATTTGATAGGGTTACGTTAAGTTTGTTGTGTTGGGACTGCACTCATATAGCTAACTATATATAAAAAATAAAATACTTAAAGCGACATTTACTTGGTAAAACTTGGACAGTGAGTGTCCATACTAATTCGATTGCTAAATTAATATATTTAAATCCAAAAAATGAATAGTGTTTATAATAATAAAAAAAAATTAAAACTTTAAATAGTGTTTAAACTTTACGTATAAATTATTTGACAAAGACTAGTGACAAAAATGTCTCAGTCACTCAAGCTTGAAATTGATGTCACTTGAATCAAGTTTGTTAAATCCCTAAAATGTCTAGAAATACATTAATAATGTAACTTTGTATACAAGTTTATAAATAGTTAAGACTTATCTTTTCTAAATTGATAAGTTTAAAGAAACCAAACTTATCAATCAGTTCCCCGCACGTGATGCTGTTAAGTTATTTAACCGAATTCAACAGGTCATGCATATTAATGCCACGATTCTAATTATCAGTGTTGTTTTTAAAAGATTAGGTTTTACATTTTAAAAATTGATAACGACGCTACTTGTTAGCCGTTTACATTCTCTTACGTTGTAAATGTTACAAGTTTTATTATTTGAAATTGTTTGGTAAGTTATATTTTGTATGCTTTATGCATTGTTTTATATCTTAGTTTTATTTATAAGGGGAGAATCATCCTAAAAATAATCAGTTTTCTAAGAATACTAAGAATAAATCACAACCATTAGATCATGTTAATCAATGATTGAAATTTAAATGACCAATAACCGACATAGTTTCCTAGAATTACTCTTTAATTATTATAACCGACATAGTTTCCTAAAATTGTTCTTTTACCATAATTTGTAGTGCCAAATGTCAATAAATTGTTATTTTTATTTGAACCATTTTCTTATTTATAATATGATTCAATGTAGGGATCCAACCTTCATCCATTAGAATAGAGGACACTAGTGTCTAGTACCACAAGTCCACAGGACCACAGCGCCAAAGCCCTTTGGTTTGTATGAGTTTAGTTAAGCAGTTATGTGCTATGTTATTAGTACGTGTGACGTGCAACATTTAAAGTTGTTGTTAAGTATGGTTAATCTATGTTAAAAAGGGTTATGACGCTTTTTAATCATATAACTCTGAACTGTATACTGTTATAATAATTTTCTTAAAATAATTTAATATAATAATTAAAATTAAGTAAAACAACATTTTTTTAAAATAAATTAGTTGTATTTGTTACTAGTTATAAAATAAATAAAAAAACCTAGAATTGTAGGGAACTGCACTTGTGAATTGTGATCCTTCGCTTTCAGTTATGCTTATCAGTCGCACCTTTTGACTTTCTTTAATGACCCTGCCTCTCTGCATCCAACATTTGTACTTGTTGCTTTACCGGTTGTACGTTGCTCATCAAAGGGCAACAAAAAGAATACACCAGCCGACAATGTTGGACTTGGGTTAGTTGTACTATGTGTCCAGTTCAATCAGATTGTTTGTTCTTTATTTTTTCAAATGAGGGCCCCGAGTTTTAGCGGACTAGAAGGATCGTGTTTTGTGTTAGATTATCTAACCATAGGTTTTGATTGTTTGTGTTTCTTCAGAAGAAAATGTAGTTTTGAAGAAGCGGTTAATAGCGGCATTTTAAAAAGTTTGTTTCGAAAAAGCGATCCTAAACAAATCTATGGTTATTATAAGTTCACGCAAGAAATAACTTTATTTATTTAGTGTTACATGGATGATATATATGTGCGTACAACTCTACATGTCTTACAGATATGGTCACTAGGTGTATGTGAAGTTACAATTTTTGTTCACCATACAATCGGACCAACGTAACACATTTGATCTTTGCCACTAACATATGTGTTGTACAAAAGCTTATAAAAACTAATTATTTACTGTAAACACCGATAATATGACTGAACAATGCTTGCAGGTGTACGAAGACCAAATGGGAAGGCGGCCACGTGTCACCTCAACACAAGAATCCAAAGCAACTAGATACTATAAAAGCGATTCTCATGCGATAAGAAAGCTAGCAATTCAACAATGTCATACAACAATTACCATCTAAGCATAGACACTAATTCACATGATGAAGTTGAATCACTAGGAGAATCATTATTCACTGTTACGACTAATGAGTCTGGTGTGTATCTACAATAGAACAGGTTCCGTCACTAAAAGGAAAGCTGACACGTTAAAAGCTCTTATGAGGCAAACACACGATTAAAATGAGTTGTTTTTTATTTCGTTTGAAAATGTAATCCTTGAAAGTAATTGCTTGACTGCTTGATTGATAAACATGTTTGCTTAAGTCAATTATGTAGATGATAAGAATTATTGTGACGATGTTGTCCTTCAACCAACCGGGTTATCTAGTTTATCAAACTTTAATATAGTAGAATGATTTTTTGCAGATATTATTATCATTTAATTTTAATAAATCATTACAATAAGCTTGTAGATCTTTTTAGACATAAGTTGTAACAACTTATTTTAGAGTTGATGTTTACACGTGTGTTGTTGGTTGAAAATTATGATAATTAAATAGCCACTTATTTGAAATTTTGGAAAACTGTAGTATTTTTAAAGTTCTAACATTTTTTCTAAGGCAAACACACCATTAATCCTAATTCTAAGGTTTTTTTGTTGATATTGTTTTACTAAAATATAGCTAACACGTGTATTTTTGCTTGAAATTATGGTGGATTTTTTCTAAGTGAAGTTCATCTTCGTTATCACATCACTCGGACCTCAAGAGTGTGGCTTATTGTAGATGCTCTTATGTGTATTATGAAAAGGATTATCTTATAAGTTTGCGATACAATAAGGATCCAACATGCATACAATAGGGTGAGAGTACATGATTTCGATTAAAAAGCATACAAACTAACGGTCATAAATATATATCAGACACGTTCTTGTATAGGTTAAACACACCGTATGCTATAAGCGTGTTTGAGTATCATGCAGATTTGTAAAAGGGTTGTTTAAATATAAATAAAAATATTAGTATTATATTTGTTTTCATCGGGATAATTTATAAACAGTCAAAATGCTTATGATGGTGTGCAATTTATTTTTATTTTTTTAAACGTTGCTTTCATGTCAAAATGTTAAGTCAAACCATCAAACAAACGCATCTAAATTTAACTTGTCATAGTTATCATGTCACTTAAAAATATCGAATAATTAAAAGGTAGCATATCATAGTATTAGCTCAGTTTTTAACCGTCATGTCACTCAATAAGCATTAAAGGACGAAACTTATTTCTAGTAAGCTTCATACGAAAGAATAAAGATTTCAGACCACCCTTCCTCAAAGCCGCTCGTATGCAGGGATTACAGTGAAACCCGAACCAATGGGAAAAACCGATCTATCAGGGTTTTGGACGGGTTTAATATTTTTTTCATAGGTTTGAGACGGGTCTGGGATTTGTAATATATCCAATTACCAGATAACATTAACCCACTACCCGATTATATACCCGATCTATCTGACACAGTTTTTTATATATATTATATTATAATTCTTACATAAATTATCAATTCAGACTTTATATTCAATAGTTAAATACAAATTTAACACCTGTTTCGTTAGCAACTTTCTAATCTCCAAACTTTTTCTTGGTGGTGCAATTCACGAGTAAGGGTACTTAGGGGTGTGCGTGGTTCGGTTCGGTTAATTTCGGTTAATAACTGACATTAAACATGGGCTAAAATTTTGTTTAAAAATACATGAAATGAATGCTTAAATACATGAAATGAAGGTATAAATATATAAAAGTGAGATATTAGTACATAGAATGGAGATATAAATACATGAAAATGATAGTACTAAACTATTAACACATATAATACATAAAATAGAAGAAAAAAGGCTGGTAAAATATGATAATAATGAAGAGTTCAGTGTGGTTTGGTTATTTCGGTTACTTCGGTTAGGTTCCTGAAGAAAAACAGATCTACTCCCCACTGATGGGTCCTAGATCTGACGAGTCTACAGGGTAGGATACGGTTATCACCAATACGATATGAATACAATTCCCAAAGTCCAGTGACGAGAATCCTGCAAAACAGAACACCGTGAACTCGTTACGGGAAGGATGAGGTGGGGGTCTTCCGTAACCACCCTGCGGCGTGAAAATAAGTACCGTTCTTATGAAGAGATAAAGTACTTAAGTAATTTGAGAGAGTACTATGAGAATGAATGCCTACCTCATGGTGATTGAAAAGGTATTTATAGTCAAAGGATGTGGGAAGGTGATTGGGCCAGCTGTCCCTTTGGAAGATGCTCCTCTAACCGTCTGAACACGTGTCCTCCTATTACTGGTCTAGCTCATACGTTGCATGTGCATGTATAACAACCTGTACACGTGTCCTCTTATGTTCCGAAATGCTCCGCGGGATACCGGTCATGTTCGCAGGTTGCCAAGCAAAAATGTCAATGTTCTTGGTCAATAATTGTTTTAAAAAGGTTCACACTATCTCTGAGATGGCGGGTCCTATTGTAATTGTCTGGTCTGGAAATTTCTTATTCAAGACCCATTTCTCGGACTCAGTCCTCTGAGTCTGTCTTGGAACCTTGCTTGGTCTTGAACTTTCGGTTGTAAAACAGTGCCGATTTACATGAATTATCGCTACACCAGTGCGAGTTGGGACTCCTACTGCACCATGTGCTGTGGACGGGTGGGCATTGAAATCTCCAATTGCCTCTCGTCCCAAAATAATGTCATGCTTAGAAGTTGCTGGTAGGACCAAAAATTCTACTTCTTCAGTTCTTGAACGTACTCCGTCACTTAGTGTGACCGGGAAAGTGATAACACCTCGCGGGTGCATTATCTCTCCGCCAAAACCAGAAACAGGAGCGTGAATTGGTTGTAATCTTTCTTTGTCTTCCTCATCCAGTTGTTCGAAACATTGTTCGTACATAATATCGGACATACTGCCTGTGTCAAAGAACACATATTGTGACTGATAATGACCAAACTCGGCAGTAATTATTAGCGGGTTTTTGTTGCACGGGCCCCCTTTGATCCGAGGAAAGATAACGGGCTCGTTTTTCCACACTTCGTCCGAATATTCCCTCCATTTTCCCTTACTTGAATGTCCCCCTTGAATCATGTGGATATTCAGATCTTTGATTTGCCTTTTGGCCGGGCCTTTGCGGGAGGTTTGCCAGTCCCTCCTCGTACGCCTTTGACCAAATGTTCGAGTTTACCATTTTTAACAGCTGCTTCAATTTCATTTCTGAGAGCCACACACTCATTCGTGTTGTGTCCAACATCATTATGATATGAGCAATGTTTTTTGGTATCAAGAAATGACTTCCTTGGTATTGGTTGAGGTTTCCGGAAAGTTAGGTTCTCAGTGGTGAGAATTTCGGAGGGAGTTTTTGATAACCGAGTCCAACTGTTGGTGGAACGAGCCGAAAAATAACGTTTGCCTTTGTTTCCGATCAAAGACCGTGCATCGAACGGCTTAGATACTTCCGCACTTGGCTGAAGTCTTGACCATATTGGTCCCTTAGTCTGCCTATTCGGCCTCGGAGTTTGGAACTCAATCTTCGGTGATTGTTTTTTACTGCTGGAACTTAGGATTTTCTCAGTTCTTGCAAACAACTTCGATGCCTTCATGATTTCATCCCATGACTCGGGCATTCCGTCTCTTCCCGTTAGAGTACGGATTAAGGCATCACTGTGAACGTTCTTATAGAACGCTCCTCGCAGCATATCTTCGCTCACCTCCTCCGATATTAAGGCTCTTGTTAGTAAAACGAGTAATAAAGTCCTCAATAGACTCATTATTTCGCCTTGTAACATCTAACATTTCCGAAGGGTCACGGGTATGTTTCTTTTGTTGACTAAAATGCTGAGAGAATTTTGCCACAAAGTCCTTCCAACTTGTAATCTTTCCACATGGAAATTTTTCAAACCACTCCCGCGCTGCTCCGGTGAATGTTAGTGCGAACATGTGACACCAATATGGAAGAGTCCAACCGCTGACTCCTCCAACTGCTTCAAACCTTAACAGATGATCGCTAAGATCAGTCATTCCATTTTATGTTCCAACGAATGTTGGAATCTTTGCATTAATCGGGAATGGAGTTGTCGCGATGCTCGGAATGAATTTTGATTTTTCTGCGAAGGACTCCGGGCGATATGGTTTAGAAAAATCATATTCACCATTACTATGATACTCCGTATGGCGGACAACTGGGTGCGGATAGCTAGCCCCTCCGTACGAAGGAAGGCGGCTATCCCCGCTATAAAAACTGTACTGGATGTGACTTCCCCTTATAGGAGGAGAAATAGATCTCCTGGGAGGCTCATCATACGTCAGGGTACGACCATGGAAACGCTCATTCCGGACCCGTCGTTCGTACTCTGCTTTCAGACTATTTTGCTGAACACGAAGCCACTCGTCCGGAGACAAAGTTTTTTCGGTTCTGAAATCATGCCGGTGAGTTCTTCTTAGATTAGAATCACCGGAATCCTCTTCCAAACCTAATTCCGACTGAGTTTGGTGGACTTCTCTTGCAACTCATTCTAAATTCCTCAAGTTAGAACCTCCTAGGGCTGTGACGTGCCCCAAGTCAGTAGTTGGTGTGACAACGTTTCCGGTATCTATTGGAGTGACACCTTCTTTTTGAGCAAACAACCCTCAAGCCGTTGCACCGCCCAAGGAAAAGATTCCTGGGTTGACGGTGTCGGTTCTTGCGGTAGGGGTCGAAATTCAAGCAAACACAGATGTTGCTCCTTCACGTGTTTCCAGGTTGGGATCACGCGGAAGTTGTGCTTGATTCTCCGTCGGCCCTTTAGGTAACTGACTCATATCGTAAAGAGGACGGAAAACTTTTTTAGCTGTTCTAACAAAAGCACAGATGGCGCCAATGAAGAAACACAAATCTACTCCACACTGATGGGTCCTAGATCTGACGAGTCTACAGGGTAGGATACGGTTATCACCAATACGATATGAATACAATTCCCAAAGTCCAGTGACGAGAATCTTGCAAAACAGAACACCGTGAGCTCGTTACGGGAAGGATGAAGTGGGGGGTCTTCCCGTAACCACCCTCCGGCGTGAGAATAAGTACTGTTCTTACGAAGAGATAAAGTACTTAAGTAATTTGAGAGAGTACTATGAGAATGCCTACCTCATGGTGATTGAAAAGGTATTTATAGCCAAAGGGTGTGGGAAGGTGATTGGGCCAGCTGTCCCTTTGGAAGATGCTCCTCTAACCGTCTGAACACGTGTC